>NC_045554.1:11058122-11285622 GCF_009769535.1 Thamnophis elegans
GTTGAACACCTCTCAAAAAAACCAAGCCGAGAACAGCAGGTAGGAAGAAAGCGAGTGGCCCTTTGTTTGAAGCAGATGTGAGCCACGGAGACGCATCGCTTCCAGCAGCTCCATGGCCCCACTCGGCTTTGCACAGCTGGGCTGGTATCCTAACTCCACCTCTCTCATCCAGAAATAAAAGGTGCCCATTTTTTTTACCCTTTCCTTTCTGGAAATGCTTTAGAAATCGAAAAAGGCATGCCTGAGCCACGACCGCTACTTTAGAGGTAATCCTAGACCTTTTATTTTGTAGTTTACTTTATTGCATTGCCATGATGGCTCAGTGGCTAAGACACTGAGTTGTCCATCAGAAAAGTCAGCAGTTCGGCGGTTCAAATCCCTAGCGATGCGTAATGGAGTGAGCTCCCGTTACTTGTCCCGGCTTCTGCCAACCTAGCAGTTCGAAAGTACAAAAAAGGCAAGTAGAAAAATAGAAGCCACCTTTGATGGGAAGGTAACAGCGTTCCGTGTGCCTTCGGCATTTACTCATGCCGGCCACATGACCATGGAGACGTCTTCGGACAGCGCTGGCTCTTTGGCTTTCAAACGGAGATGAGAACCACCCCCTAGAGTCAGGAACAACTAGCACGTTTGTGCGAGGGGAACCTTTACCTTTTTATTGTCATTGCACCTCGTACAATGAAATTAAATGCCATCTTCAGTGTATATTATGACTATAAAAGTAAAAACACATATCCTTCACATGTTATATAATTCAAATTGAAAACCTGATATTGTACTATACTGTAGAATTCAGTATTCAATTCTGGAGCCCACCAGAAGTCCGGTTCCCCCACCATAGACTCTCCTCCTAGAGTGGAGTTCTTTTTCCCTTACCTGTCCTAACTGAGAGCCCTATCAATTGTGGGGCTGACCGGAAAACCCACCCTTTGCCATAGAGTCTCCTCTTGGTGCACCCTGCTTTCCCCCCCACCTGCTTTAACTGGAAGCTCCTCTCAAAATTGTGGTGCCGACTGGCAACCTGGAGCCACAGCAGAGGGATGAAAGAGCCACATGCGGCTCCCCTGCTCTAGAGCGGGAAGCAACACATGTTTCACTTTTCCAGGGAAGGCATTTCCAGCAAAAAGGGCCCCCATAGAACAAGATGACTTCTCCAAACAAATATCTTTCTTATGCTTACACGTTCTAAAAACCATTGACCGGAGCGCATGTACAAAGTCTACAAGCAGTTTTAATCATAATAATTTTTTAGACAGGTGCATTAGCTACAAGCAATCTGGAGCTAATACTAGCTTCCCTAAGATCAAAGCAAAAAGAAAAGGATTTCATTCCGGGTCGTCATAAACGAATTTGAATTACAGTTTGCTTACAGAGAGCAGCTATACTCTTGACTCCCTGGCCAAGAGAAACAAGAGGAGACGGAGAACTGGTTCTTCGTGAAACAGCACATCCCCAACTAGAGGTTTTTTTTTTTTAATATGACACCAGCTGCTTGCATACCTGACAATTTGCCAGCTATGTTTGAGCATCGGCCGGTCCTCTATGACTGAACAGGGTAGGCATGTTAAGCAGGCCTCCTTCGCAGCTTCTGTTCTCTTTGATCGTGGAGCCCTCTGGGATATTGCCCTGACTTTGACCTAAATCAAAACTTCTAACGTCACCTCCTCCGGGTTCTCCATTAGGCGGTTTCAGAAGACTGCAGGCATTCTTGGGATCATAGGGCTGGAAGGGACCTTGGAGGTCTTCTAGACCAATCCCCTGCCCAAGGCGAGTCGCCTTTTTTCATTCCAGACAAAACAGCTGCCCCAATCTTTTCTTGAAAACCTTCAGCTACAGATCCACCCACAACTCTTTCACTGATCCAACCTCCTCCTTATTTCCAGGTTGGATCTCTCAGCTGAGGAGCTTCCACCAGTGGTGGGATCCTGCCTGTTTAACAACCGGTTCGGGGTTTGTGTGCTTTGCTCACGTGCTTTGCTTGTGCTAATGTGTGCTTCGCACGCGTGTGCAGTTTTAACAAAACTTACCTTCCACGTTATTACTGGGGAGTAACACAGCTGAGGCACGGCAATGCGCTATGCCACAGAATCAGCTGAGAGGATATAGGTAAGTAAAGCACAGGGGTGGGTGGGTAGGCCTACCTCATCGTCAGAGCGAACTGATTCGCTCACAGCTGATCATTGGAGCTACCAGTTCACTTGAACCGGTCCGAACAGGCTGAATCCCACCCCTGGCTTCTACCCATTACTTTGTCTTGCCCTCAGATAATATGGAGAATAAATACACACCCAGTGACAGCTTCTCAAGTCCTGGAAGACAGCTATCATGTCAAACCCAATTCTTCTCTTCATTAGACACACCTACTGTATATTTCAGAGTATAACACGCACCGTTTCCCCCACAAAAAAGAGGGTGAAAATCTGGGTGCACCTTACACACTGAATACAGCATTTTTGGCCTCCTGAAATGCCGCCCCCTTTGCAAAGGTGGAGGTACAGAAGGTTTGGGAGGCTTGCAAAGTGCTCCTAGGGGCTGGGGAGGGCAAAAACGAGCAAAAACCGGGCTGTTTTGCCCCCCCAGCCCCCAGGAGCCCTTAAAAAGCCTCCCAAAGCTCTGCATGCCCCTTTTTTTTAGCAAAAAATGAGGAGTGTAGGGGGTTTGGGAGGCTTGCAGAGTGCAAAAACTTTTTTTCTTTTTGTTAATTTACCTCTTCAAAATCATGGTGCGTCTTGTACTCCGGTGCGTATTATAGTCCGAAAAATACAGTAGTTCCTTTAGCCGTTCATCATACAGTTTAGCCTCCAAAATCCCTTAGCATCTCTGTTGCTCTTCTCTGCATTTCCTCGTAAACAGGAACAAGAATGTTCAGGCTCCATATTTCTTATCCTCAACTGCTGCACCCCAAAAACGCAACACCCGGGAATCAAAATGTCACTGTGTAACCAGCAGAAAGCGATCAGATATTTCAGGTGAATTCCAAGAGAGATATAGGAATTATTGAATGTTTTTCAAAAGAAGGGGACCAAAAGAGGGAATCCAAACAATGGTTTAGTGAGTATTAAATATATATATACAAGTCCTGGAGGAACTTCTGGACGGCTGAGCTTCTTGCCTTGCTGCCATTTTCTTTCATGATGACCCTTTATCTAACCCAGTGGTAGTCAACCTGGTCCCTACCGCCCACTAGTGGGCGTTCCAGCTTTCATGGTGGGTGGTAAGCGTTTTGCTGCATCTCTGCTTTGTAAATTTTATAAAGTAAAGTTACTTCCCTACTTTATAAATCACCATTACTGTGGAACCGGTTGGCGGTCAGAAAACTTTACTACTAACAGAGATACAAAAGTGGGCGGTAGGCATAGGTGGGTTCCTACCAGTTTGCACCTATTCGGTAGAACCAGTTCGTCAAATCTACCGAACCGGTTAGAAGAGGTTCCACCAGTGGACCCGGAAAGCAGGCCACACCTACAGAAGAGGTTTCAAAAATTTTTGGACCACCACTGCCACACACAGAGAGAGAGAGAGAGAGACAGACAGACAGACTGACTGACACAGAGAGAGAGAGAAAGAGAAAGAAAAGAAGAAATAAGTAAATAAAAACGAAAGAAAAAGAGTGAGAGATGAAAGAAAAAAAGAAAAAAGGGACAGAGAGACAAAAAGGAGAGAGAGAGAGAGAGAGAGGGAGGGAGGGAGGGAGGGAGGGAGAACACATGGCCGGCAAGCCACTCCCACCAGGTCACATGGCCGGCAAGCCACTCCCACAAAGGAGGCCACACCCACAGAGTAGGTTCCAAAAATTTTTGAAACCCACCGCTGGCGGTAGGTATAAAAAGATTGACTACCCCTGATCTAACCAATTGCAGAGAGCTCACTTATCTACAGGAGGCGCAGGAGGCTGGATTCATTCGCCAGGATCAGTTAACGATTTGCTAAACCGCGATCAAGCACACTTGACTAGGTTGACACAACAAGCCAATGTTAAGCAAACCTTAATGATGGGTTTGCAAATTGTGAAAACTTCACGGTCCCTATTCAGAGGCTTTAAAACGGCGATAGTTTTACCTGGGTATCTTCCCTGGGTTGCAGTTCTTTCCCTTTGTGGCTACATCCCGATGACTTATTATTTATCCTATCTCTTCTGAAAGGAAACAGACACCGTTTCCAACCTGGCTTCGTAATTACACAGGCCGTCCTCAGTTTGGCAAGTGAAAAATAACATAAAGGAAAATAACGTACAAGAAACAGAGAATTGGCTTCTCTTCAATAATTTAAATCAATCCATTTTCAACAGTCCTGTGAGTACTGCTGTTATGGGATTCTTCAAAGCCAAAAACATTTCAGTAGTATTCTGGGTTCCAATCCAGAGCAGCCGAAGCTCATCTTCGGTCGTCATCTCCAAAGGCTGCCCCAGAGGAAGCACCTTATAGTAATCCAGCTAGAACATAGGCAAGTCAGATCAAATTTTTATGGAATTGTTTACTATGTAACAGGGAAGGTATTGACTTGCTTTCTCTACCAATTTGCAAATGTGTGTGCGAGCTTCCACGATCGCCGCTCGCATGCACTGCCTCCACGCATGCTCACAGCCTTCTGTGCATGAACTTTTGGCCAAAAAAAGGGGGCCTAAATGGGATGCCATAGAGCGGGGACAAGTGGGCAGGGTCACCTGAGATTTCCGCTACCGGTTCGGGTGAACTGGTCCGAAATGGTTGAATACCACTTCTGCTATGTAAAGATCCGTCTGCTGGCTATTCCTCTGAAACAGGGGTGGGTTCGCTCAAGGATGCTTTAAAAAATGCTTCTGCGCATGCACAGAAGGAAAAACAACAACATGGGGGCACTTATGGCATCGCTGAGAGAACTGGTTCGGGGAGTGGCAGGCCAAGTTACTACCTACCGTATTTCTCAGAGTATAAGACGCACCTTTTTCTCTCAAAGAAGTGGCTGAAAATCTGGGGGCGTCTTATACACTGAATACAGCATTTTTGGCCCCTCGAAACCCTGCCCCTTCATCTAAATGGCCATGCAGAGCCTGTAGAAGGCTTTTAGAGAGCTCCTGGGGGCTGGGGAAGGCAGTGTTTTGCTCAATTTTGCCCCCCCACCTCCCAGGAGTAGTCTATAAGCCTCGTAAAGATCCAGCTATGCCTTTAAAATACTTCTTAAATTTTTAATTTGAATAAAATTTCAGGACTCCTGTCTGGTATAAAATGAGAAAGCTGTATACCGATGAAGAGATATTGAGACTGAAAGAAGCGGTGCTGAATTTGGACATATATTGTATGGGACTTATATAAGACTTGTTTGAATCTTAATTTAAACTGCGCATGATCTATTCTTTGGGGCGAGGAGAGCGGAGATCGTAGGTTTTTTTTTGGATTGTGGTTTGGGATGAATGGAGTCGGGTGGCATGGGGTAGATGGAAGGGTAGTGAAAGTTCAATTAGATTACCTTGATCCAGAATGTAAGCTGATTTTTGTATAAATTGTTATTTGAATACAAGGTTAAGAAAGATTATCTGGAGAGTCTACACGAGGGTGGAGTAAATATGAGAGGAGCAATGGATGAGGATAAAATATATATGCGGACACGGGTAAAGGCAGGATGGGAGGTATAGAATTTATATGCGGAAGCAGGTAAAGATATTGTTTAAGATTTTAAAAATAATGAGAAGCTGAGGTTAATGTTAGAGAGTATATTGACTTCTCTTTCTTGGGGGGGGGTTCCCCCCTTTTTTTCCCTTTTATTATTCTTTTCTTTTTTGTTCTTTATTTTTTTATTTTTTGTAACTTCTAATCTATTTGGTTTCAATATACTCCAGACTTTGCTTGATAAAGAACGATGCCGGGAATGGGACCTGGGAAGTCGGAAGGGGGTCAGGTAGGGGGGTTCAGGGGGTGGGGGGGGGAGGGTGGAAATATAGACTCAATTTTCAGAACAATGAATGCACTTGGATACTGTTGCTTTTTTTTCCTTTTTTTTTCTTTTCTTCGTTCTTTTCCTTTTATTTTTCTTTTGTTTTAGTACAAAACAAATAGACCAATGAATACTAGAAATACACCGAAGCGAGGTGTAGAGGGAAAGAAGAGGGGGGAATTAAGAGGGAGTGAGAAGGGAATGTAAGGAGGGTGAGATGGTGGGAAGGGGAGAAAGGAATGGCTGAGGGGGAAGGGAAGTAGAAGAGGGGATTGTTGGAAAGGGGAAATGAAAGTTGGAGGGGTAGAAGGAAGGGTGTATGTAGGATAGAAGTGTTATGAGTTGTTTATTGTTTCTTTTTTTTTTTTAACTGCACAGTATTTAAGTGATTGTATAAAGGAAAATGAAAATGTAATAAAAGAATCTTTGATGAAAAAAAAAATTTAATATGCCTTATGTTGAAAGGATGTAATAATAGTTAGGCTTAATGGATGTTTAATAATTATATCAATTTGTATACAAGTATGTTAGATTGATGATACTAATAATGGGGGAAAAACATGGAATTGAAAATTACTAGATAATGTTATCAATGCTAAAATAATAGAATGATATCACAAGAAATTTAGTTAAATATAGTTACATTTTGAGTGCTATGTACAACGTAATAACAGCTATAGTCAAATAAATGATTAATAATGATTTAAAAAAAAAAGGCTATGCATGTAATTTTTTTTGACAAAAAACAGGTCTGTTTTTGCAAAAAAAAAAACCGGGCCATTTTTGCTTGTTTTGGGGAGGGGGCACCTCCCAGGAGCACTCTACAAGCCCCTTAAAAGCTATTTATGCCTCTTTTGGGGGAAAAAATGGGCCCGTTTTCACAAAAATTGGGACATTTTTGGGAGGTTTGCAGAGTGCAAACCCCCCCTTTTTTTTAAATTTGCCTCTTCAAAACCGTGGTGCGTCTTATACTCCAAAAAATACATTACTGGGCCGAATGGGTCCGAACCGGTCCGAACCCACCTCTGCTCTGAAAGCAATATTAATGAATTCCTGGGTGTCTCCGGGTTTCATATGTAGGCTGCAATGTTTTCTTCTATGTTGTTAAGACTGTTTTTAATTACCGTTAGCTGGCCAGAGTGATAAATTTTGGACGGGCAACCTTATACATTCGATAAATAAATGCACAAATACATAAAATAAATTAATACATAAATTTATTTTGGGCAGACGCCTGCCGGTTGGCATTAGGCTCAGGGACCCATCTAAGCCACAGGAGCCAGGGAAATTATTTCAGTGTGCGACTGCCAAGCTAGGAAAGATATGTGACACATCCCATTTTAATTTTTGCAGGGAGTTATGAGCCCTGTTAATTAGAGGCCTCATAAAAGAGCTTCCAGGTAGCGATAATGAATGGTATTTCTCTCCTCTCCTAACAAACCGTCAGTCCATTGTTATTTATAATGTTGCCACATTTGGTCTAGCAATTATGAGAAAGGATCAGCAAACATGATGTAATGTAATACAAGTGGGGTTTATATTAAAAAAAACCTCTTCCTTAATATAGCTATTGTGATAGGGATTATTTTAGGTTGCTTTTGGGAAAGTTTCCCTTTGTCATTCACAAATACAATGTCAAATTTTCATTGTATTTATGAATGACAAAGGATCTCATGCCTGCATGTTGGTCTAAGGCAGGGGTCAGCAACCTGTGGCTCCGGAGCTGCATGTGGCTCTTTCATCCCTCAGCTGCAGCTCCCTGTCGCCGGTCGGCTCCACAGTTATTCCAAAGAAGTTTTTATTTTTCTTATTCTCTTACATACCCCTTTAGGTATAAATTCACATAATTGTTATTCTTCCTTACATTTATCATTCTTATACATTTACAGTCGGCTCCACAATAGATAGGGCTTTTGGTTAGGACAGGTAGAGGAAAAAGGAGACCCTGCTAGGAGGAGACTCTATGGTAGGGGAAGCAGACTTCCGGTTGGCAAAGGAAAAAGGATGCCGTGCTAGGAAGAGACTCTATGGTGGTGGGGGGAACTAGACTTCCAGTCGGCTCCAAAATTGAACGGGGTGTGTGTGTGGCGTGGTTAGGACTGTTGTGGTGCTTTGAATATTTAAGGTTGCCGATCGCTGGTCCAAGGTAAGGGTCTCCAACTTGGCGACTTTAAGACTGGTGGACTTCAATTCCCAGAATTCCCCCTATCGGCCATGGCTGGCTGGGGAATTCTGGGAGTTGAAGTCCACCAGTCTTAAAGTCGCCAAGGTTGGAGACCGCTGGTCTAAGGCTCAGCAATAAGAAAAGTTACTTCCAGATTATTTCAAGGTCGTATCGGGACTAGGTTGGCACCTTAATCCGTGGCTCATGATGAAACCACAATTGCCTCGGTTCACGTGGCAGCACCCCGAGTCATAATCCAGTTTCCCAATTACAATATTAGCATTCACGGAGTAGACTATAAACCAAGGAAAAGCAAGCTATGACTTGGCCCATTTTGAAAACTAAGCCAAGAGCACAGGAGGTAATTCAAAAGCACCAATTCAAACCACGAATGAATGAAATGGAAGTCAGCTAGCACAGGTAGTCATTTCTGATGCTAAGTGAAACACCTGCCCCCTTTTACGACCTTTCCTGCCACAGTTGTTAAATGAATAGTTGCCACAGTTAGTAACAAGCAAACTTCCCCATGGAGCCTTCGCTTGTCCAGAAGATCACAAAAGGGGAAATCACATGGCCTTGAGACACTGCGACCGTAATAAATACGAGTCAATTGCCAAGCATCTGAATTTTGATGGGGATGCTGCAACAGTCATTAAGTGTGAAAGACGGTCATAAATCCCCTTTTTCAGCACCGATGTAACTTTGAAAGAACTGTTGTAAGTCAAGGACTACCTGTGCTCTTTTAGATCAGGCCTGACATTCAACCAGCAAACCAGCAGGAGGAGGAAGAAATTAAACAGCCTTCTCATCATGTTCCCCTTGCTCTCTGCTCCCATTTGCCTTCCTCACCCCTCTTTAAAATGGTTGTGGCCCACCAGCAGAGCTGGCAACAGAGTCGGACAGTGAGGAGGTTGGGGAGGAGCATGGGCCAGTCCTGGAGGCTGAGGAAGGCTCGGGCGAGGGCTCTACATTGGAGGCAGAGAGGGGGCTGAGGCCATCTGGCAGTGATCAGGTGCCTGTAGAGCTAGACAGCAGTGAGGCAGAGGAACATCTGGAGCCTGTTCCCAGTGTGCGCATGCGCAGAGCTGCCAGAAGACAAGAACAGCTCAGAAATCAGGGTCAACTTGGGAGGAAAGTCACAGGTGAATGGTGAATGGTCGCTTCCATAGGAAATAAAAGAGGAGCAAAAGGGGAGGGGGCTTTTGCAGGAAACAATTCGTTCATTCGTTCGTTTCAGGAGTATAAAGATCTGTCCGTGAATCCCAGAGACTCTGTGCCCAAGTCTTTCCTTGCACAGCACCTCATTTGGAAACTATTTACATGGCAGCTTTCCAAGCTAGATAAGGTCTGTGGTCATAACTTCACCTTTGAAAGACTGTTTGCCAGGGCTTTGCTGAATGGGAATGAGAGGAATTCACATTCGTCTAATAAAAGGAGATTTGCCAGGACCAGGAATCTACTTCGTGCTTTTTGGGGAAACCTAGGTCAGAACAAAAATGTGATAGCACCTTCTCTTCCTTTCCTCTTCCCCAGAAAAAGGAGGAGAAGGACACATTGTCCATCATGGAAGCCCAAGGGAGCCTTCCCTCTGTCTTGCACATAGACGCAACATCAAAGCATCCCGAAGGCCAGTCTCTCTGAAAACAGCAGCACGGTATACATTAAAGCAGTGTTTCTCAACCTTGTCAACTTGAAGATGTCTGGACTCCAACTCCGAATGCTGGCTGGGGAATTCTGGGAGTTGAAGTCCAGACATCTTCAAGTTGACAAGGTTGAGAAACACTGCATTAAAGCGTTACTAGGCAACAATGCCAAATTCCTGATTGCTCCCCCATTTCTGTACTCCCCAAAAGGAGGAGGAGGAGTGGGGTGGGGGAGAAAGGCACACTATCAAAACAATTCAAACACGACAGACTGAACACTGGTTTCCTGCCTCGACCATATGCTGGGTTCACATTTACCATATTTCCACTGTGGTTTGTAAACTCATTACAAACCAGAAGCACTGTTCAAGTCATTAAACTTTGTTCAACTAACTCAGGGGCTTTTTTAAAAATAAATAAATTGCTTATTATGATTGGTCAGCTCAGTTCTTAAAGCTCCTTTTACAAGACCAGGAACAAAACCACCCAACTCTCAAAGCAGCTATCTATATTTTACTAACTTGTCAACGAAAACATAGCTAGAGTTCTTGCAAACTACTTTTCTGAAATCAAAATTCTTCATAGGACTGGCGCATTATTACCATATTTTTCTGACTATAAGACACATCGGTGTATAAGATGCACCCAGATTTCAAAGAGGTAAGTCAGGGGGAAAAAAGGTTTTTGTTCTCCCTGGCCCCCAGGAGCAATCTGCAGGCTTCAGCAGGGCTCGGGGAAGGCAAAAATGCCATTTTTTGCCAAAAACGGGGGCATTTTTCCCTTCCTCCATCCCTGCTGAAGCCTGCTGAGTGCTTCTGAGGGGTGAGGAAGGCAAAAACTGTTTTTCACCCATTTTTCACCAAAACGGGGGCATTTTTCAGCAGTTTGCAAAAGTCAACCTTTTGCCGCCACCAATCTGGGTCCTCATTTTACCAACCTCAGAAGGATGGAAGACTGAGTCAACCTTGAGCCGGTCAGGATCGAACTGCTGGCAGTGGGCAGAATTAGTCTGCATTACTGCATTCTAACCACAAAACAGGGGCATTTTTCCCTTCCTCAATCCCTGCTGAAGCTCACATAATGCTTCTGGGGGGTAGGGGAAGGCAAACACGCCCCCATTTTGCAAAAAATGGCCTGTTTTTCACAAAAATGGGATGTGGGAGCTGGGCTTCAGGAGGCCAAGTATAGCTGTATTCGGGGTCTAAGATGCACCAACATTTCCACGCTCTTTTAGGGTGGAGGAGAAAGGTGCATCTTATACTCCAAAAAATACGGTTCTTTTATTCCTGACCAACCCTTGTTAGCTTCTTGGAATCGGTGGATTTTTTTTTCTAAGCTGCTACCAGACTGCCCCCTTCACATTCAGTTCTCAGATTTTGCATTGACATCAGCCTGACCGAGTTCTACCACCTCTTCAAATCGCCTTTCCCACTTTTCTTCAGGTGAGAAGAAAATTGGTCCATTTAGCAACCTTCTGACACCTCATCCGTTTGCCAAGCTGGCAGCCCTTTCAGCATCTTCAATTGGAGTTGAAGACTCACTCCTTCAAAAAAAAAAAATCTACAAGCCCCTTCCTTTTTTTTCTTTTGGAAAAGTTTTAGTTTATTCGAGGAAAGTTAAAGTACAAAATGCATAATGTATTTTTTTGAAAGAACAAAAGAATTTTTAAAGAACAACAAAAAAGAAATTAAAAGGAAAATGGGTTCTTAAAAAAATATCAGTTTGCACAAGTCAACCTCTTGCTGCCACCAATCTGGATCCTCATTTTACCGACCTCGGAAGGATGAAAGGCTGAATCAACCTTGAGCCGGTCAGGATCGAACTGCTGGCAGTGGGTAGAATTAGCCTGCATTACTGCATTTTAACCACTGTGCATCATGGATGGATAGATGGATGGGAGGGAAGGAGGGAGGGAAAGAGGAAGGAAGGAAGGAAGGAAGGAAGGAAGGAAGGAAGGAAGGAAGGAAGGAAGGAGCAAGGGAGGGAGGGAGGGAAGGAAAGAGAAAAAAGAGCAAGAGCATTTAGATTTATACACCGCTTCACAGTGCTTTATAGCTCTAAGTGGTTTATCAGAGTCAGCCTCTTGCCCCCAACAATCTGGGTCCTCATTTTATCAACCTTAGAATGATGGAAGGCTAAATCAACCTTGGGCCTGTCAGGATTGAACTGCTGGCAGTGGGTAGAATTAGCCTGCATTACTGCATTTTAACCACTGTGCATCATGGATGGATAGATGGATGGGAGGGAAGGAGGGAGGGAAAGAGGAAGGAAGGAAGGAAGGAAGGAAGGAAGGAAGGAAGGAAGGAAGGAAGGAGCAAGGGAGGGAGGGAAGGAAGGAGAAAAAAGAGCAAGAGCATTTAGATTTATATACCACTTCACAGTGCTTTATAGCCCTCTCTAAGCGGTTTACAGAGTCAGCCTCTTGCCCCCAACAATCTGGGTCCTCATTTTACCCACCTCGGAAGGATGAAAGGCTGAGTCAACCTTGAGCCTGATGAGATTTGAACTGCCAAATTGCAGGCAGCCGGCAGGCAGCAGGAGTAGCTTGCAGTACTGTACTCTAACCACTGTGCCACCAAGGCTCAGAAGATGCTTAGCAAGTGGTGCATATTTATGACGGCTGTAGTGTCCCAAGGTCATGTGATCCCCCTTTTCTAATCTTCCGACAAGGGAAGTCCCTGGGGAAGCCCGCTTCAAATAACAACCGTGTTACTAAGTTACCAACTGCAGGGATTCACTTAACAATGCTGGCAAGAAAGGTCGTAAAACAGGGCAAAAATCATTTCTTGTCTCACTCAGCAACAGAAATTCTGGTCTCAATTGTGGTCGTAAGGTTAAGCACTACCAGTAGCCATTCAATTCTCCCATGAAGTCCTCACCCACCCACAAAAATGGAAATAAGCTTGTGGAAATATTTCCCAGGAAAGATGGAAATGAAGAGCTTAGCATAAATGTGAGATATTCCCTTCCCTTCATTTGCAATACAAACTACAGATATTAGTGGTGCCCCAGCTCCACGGCCAGCTCAATCACTTTGCCGACAAATCAGCCATGTAAAATGCAAAATTAAGCTGTTGATCTTCATCCTCCACTGGGTTATTCAATTTCTCCAAGGAGCAACCCTGCCCAGGAGTTTTAGACAGATTTCCAGGAGCAAATCCTGCCCCCAAAGCTAAAAAGAGCGTCATTATATCATGAAACTTCGTCTCTCTTTTGCCATCCAAACTGAACCAGAAAACATTTCTTCCCCCCCCCCAAAAAAAACCAGCAGATATTTTGCAATGGGTGTGAAATTGCCTCTTTTAAAAGAAAAAGAAAAAGCAACAATAAATACTTTTTCTGCTTTAAAAGATGGGGGGGTGGAAATAAGCCCAAGAAATTAATATTTTCCCCCAAAATAAGACCTCCCCAGATAATAAGCCCAATAGGGCTATTTTGTTTTGGACAAAGTTTTATTTTTTCCTTTCATATACATTCACAAATATACATTCTTGTAAATACTTTTAGCATCTATCTATTAAGTATTGACATTTATCACAATCTTGTTACAAACATAGAAAACACAGTTGAGGTCACTTTCTTGACACCCCATATTGCCGTCGTCTTACACAACAATCCTACTCCTTCCGTCTTCTCAACCTCCCTTCTCTGCCCAATTGGGATTTTGAGCCCCTGCGCTAAAATAAGCCATCCCCAAAAAAATAAGCTGACCCCCAAAATATTGCAACACAGCAGCAGCCATGAGGTGACCATGCTCACCGCCTCCTGCACCTCAATAATATATAAGATCTCCCCAAAAATAAAGCCAAGCGCTTATTTCAGGGGTCAAAAGAAAATAAGACCCTGTCTTATTTTTAGGGAAACACGGTACATTGTCTGTGTTTCAAGAGCTACATTAGGTAGAAAAACGGGGTATTTGGAAATGCAAACCTTCAAATCTCTTCCAAAAAAGAATATATGCATTTGCTCTGACCTTTTGAGTGGTTGGGTGGGAGTTAATAAAAACTTTATCTCTGTTCCTTATTAAACCAGCAATCCCTGCTCACTTATTCCATGCTCTCCGGACGATATGTTCCCCCACTGAATATTTGAACTTTCAAGAAACAGGAAGTTTGCTTTCTCGCAAGGATGAAAAAAAAACTTAATTTGGGCAGGGAGAGAGGAAAGAGAGAAAGGGGGAGGGAGCTACTAATCAGGATTTGGGAATGGTTTCCGGAGTGGAGGGCAACCAGATAAAAGAGGATAGCAATGCTTAGATAGAACATTCACACACACACCCCCACCAAAAAAAGAAGCTTCTTTGCCAACACAGTAAGGAATGCTATGGTTACCCAACCAAAATAGGGTTTTGCTTGCTTCCCGGCAAAAAAGCTTCAGCAAAGTCAAACTGGATCACATGCACCATGAAAACAACAGCAAAAATTTACAGAAAGGAAATGCACGTATGTTAGCGCCAAGAAGTTGGGCGCAGAAGGCAGCTGGAGAGGGAAGTATATATCCCTGTTGCTGGGGAGGTAGGAGAAACTCCAAAGAACCAAAAAAGAGGGGGGGGGAGACAGAGAGAGAGGCAGAGAGACAGACAGACAGACCGAGACAGAAAGAGAGAGAGAAAGAGAGAGAGAGAGAAAGAAAAAATGAAAGAGAGAGCGAAAGAGACAGAGACAGAAAGAGAGAGAGAGAGAATGAGAGAGATAAAGAGAGAGAGAAAGAGACAGAGAGTGACAGACAGACAGAGACAGAGAGAAAGAAAAAATGAGAGAGCGGAAGAGACAGAGACAGAAAGAGAGAGAGAAAGAATGAGAGAAAGAGAAAGAATGAGAAAGAGAGAGAGAGAAAGAGAGAGAGGGAGAGAGAGAAAGAATGAGAGAGATAAAGAGAAAGAGAGAGAATGAGAGAGAGAAAGAGAGAGAAAGAGACAGAGAGAGAGGGAGAGAGAAAGAATGAGAGAGAGAGAGAAAGAGACAGAGAGAGACAGACACACAGAGACAGAGAGAGAGAGACAGAGAGAAAGAAAAAATGAGAGAGAGAGAGCGAAAGAGACGGAGACAGAAAGAGAGAGCGAGAAAGAATGAGAGAAAGAGAGAGAATGAGAGAGAGGGAGGGAGGGAGAGGAAGAGGGAGAGAGAGAAAGAATGAGAGAGAGAGAGAAAGAGACAGAGAGAGAGAAAGAGAGAGGGGGGAGGAAGAGCTTTGTGTTTTTAAACTATTGTTTTTAAAAAGCCACTGACCAAATCTGGATCAGGAGAAAAAAGAGAAGCAACAAGAACACCCCATCAGATGAGGATGCAATTCGGAAAATGTTAGTTTGTGCCAAGATGGACTTTAAAAATAAAAGACAAAAGAAGGCACAGAATATTACTTGATATGGAAGAGATGTTATGAGGGGTTAGAGACAAGAGATAGAAATTAGACAAAGAAAGATCACTGCAATGTATGAATTAAATACAAAGGTGGTTCATAATCATAAATATGCCAATATAACCAACAGAAGTATAAATAAGCCAATATAAAGGGAAATTTAGCTAAAACTACTCTGTTACATTATCACTATTGTTACGTGTCTGTGTGTGTGTGTGTGTGTATCAGGGATGGGTTTCTGCCCTGCCAATTCGGTGTGTGCACATGCACAGCTGCCTATAAATAGGTCTGTGCATGTGCAGAACACTTAAAAAACAACAAATATTACATGCTGCAGTGACCGGGCATGGCGAGCATGCCGATGCTACCGGTTCTGAGACTCAGTCACCATTTCCGCTACCAGTTCCACTGAAACGGTGCGAACCAGTTGGAACCCACTTCTGGGATGTATGTATGTACATACATACATACATACCAGTGGTGGGTTCCGGATTCCATCGCAACCTATATGCTGCGACGGGGCCAGGCATCCACCACATACATGCATGCTGCGCACACTTGCGCATCACCGCCCTGCGACGCTTCAGCTGCTCGGCGGAGTATCGCGCAAATGCCCCGGTCGGCTCAAATAGAGGTAAGGAGAGCGGGAGGGCAGGGTTCCACCACAAATCCGCAAAGCCCTTATCCGCAGAGACATAAATGCGAAGACTAATTCGCGCCGTTCGAAGCACTAAGGAAAAACGCGACCCTACCGCAATGACATAATCGCGGAGGGCAGATCCGCGCATTCCCAAGCACTCAGCATCCTAAACCTAACCCTAAACCTAACCCTAAACATAACCCTAACCTAACCCTAACCCTAAACCTAACCCTAAAACAAACCCCTAAACCTAATCCTAACCCTTACCTTAATTTAAATCTGCTTTCTGCCGCCGCGCTGTTTTAAAGTGCCCTTCTGTCGCCGCGTTGTTGTCGCGGTGGTGATGACGCGCGGTGATGACGTCGCGGCTTTAGCGACGCGATTTTATCACCGTTATTTTGACGAGTGTGGTTTTGTCGTGCCACGGGAGGGCAGGTGGGCTAGAACGGTACCTGCTGGTGGGCTAGAACAGTGCCTGCAGCTCCCAGCAGGCACCGGTATGTCCGTACCAGGGTGTACTGGCTGAAACCCACCACTGATACATACATACATACATACATACATACATACATACAGTTTCTCTCCTGTAAATGATATACCCTGACAATGCACTGTATTCAAAATAATAAAGAAAGAAAGAAAGAAAGAAAGAAAGAAAGAAAGAAAGAAAGAAAGAAAGAAAGAAAGAAAGGAAGGAGAAGCACCAGAGCCATGACGCTTGAAAGGGAGTGTCTTATCAGAGGACAGATAAGCTTTATATGAAGCTGTCTCTCCTATTCATGGTTTGCTTGTTAAGATGACCCATTATTCTCCCTTGCAGCCCCTCCCATTCAAAAATTGAGTCGGAATTGGAACAACACTGTATAAAGGTAAAGGTTCCCCTCGGATATACGTGCAAGTCGTTCCCGACTCTAGGGGGCGGTGCTCATCTCTGTTTCAAAGCCGAAAAGCCAGCACTGTCCGAAGATGTCTTCGTGGTCATGAGGCCGGCATGACTCAACACCAAAGGTGCATGTTCTCTTCCCACCAAAGGTGGTCCCTATTTTTCGATTTGAATTTTTACGTGCTTTCGAACTGCTAGGTTAGCAGAAGCTGGGACAAGTCACGGGAGCTCACTCTGTTATACGGCGCTAGGGATTCGAATTGCCGACCTTTCTGATCGACAAGTTCAACGTCTTAGCCACTGAGCCACCGTGTCCCTATAACACTGTATAGGAGAGCAAGGGGGGGGGGGGACACACACACATAATTTAAAAAAAAAACCACAGGCTTTTTTATGGCCTCAGCTGGCAACAGTGGAGAAGCAGAAGGCAGAGAGAGGCCCTTCGAAATCTGTTTTCAAGGGCAGCGGAGAAATTTTGAAAAGAATAACATATAAACTGAATTATGTTCTTTTATAAAAGGGCCCAGACTCCAACGTGCAAAAAAACATGCATGGAAAACTCCACGAGATGTAAACAGGCAGCATTCAAAGCAGGAAGATGGAACCTCGTTCATTCCAGATGCAAATGCGACTTTGCACAGCGATATCATTTCTCTTTATCCCATCACCCCTCAGACATGCACTGAAAGAACCATGGTTGGACTAAGCCATGCTTACCAATGAAGGCAAATATATGTGTCTCAGGATCTAATCTGGGCTGGTACAGGGACCAGAGGTTTAGTCTTCCGAGCTTTCGGATTCATGCCAGTGCCCATCCTCAGGGAACACAATCTGGGAGAGAGAAATTTCTCTGAGGATGGGCTCCGGCACAAGTCCGAAAGCTTGCAAGACTAAAGTTCTGGTCCCGGTGACCAACCCAGATTGGATCCTAAACCTTGTTTGCCTGGAATTCCCCAACATCCTAAATCATATGACATGGTTTAGAAACGACAGTGTCCAGGGGAATGAAATATTTCTACCGCTGCAGTACAGAAATTTATTTTAACTTACTGCCCCTGTGTCTGATTTGCCAATTGGACAGTGGCAGATAGGGGAGCGCTCCAGAGGGTCAACGTCGTTGCCCAGAGGATCATGGGTTGCCCCCTCCCCTCTCTGGAAGAGCTTTATAGCTCCCGCTGCCTTAAGAAAGTTCAAAACACCCTTAAAGATCCATCTCATCCTGGGCTCCCTTTTTTTTTTTTTGAACTATTACCATCTGGCAGGCGGTACAGGACAATAAAAACCAGGGCAAATAGGCTGAAAAACAGCTTCTATCCCAGAGCAGTAACCCTATTGAATTCTACTGTCTAATGCAATATTAATGCATTATCGGGGGTTTTCAGTTCAATTGTATAGACTGTGAAGGATGTGTGTTTGTGTTTTCATCTGTCCAGTTTTCTTATGTATGATGCACACTGAAGATGGCATCTAATTTTGTTGTACAAGGTGCAATGACAATCAAATAAACTAAAATATTTATCAAACCTGTAAGCCGCCAGTTTCATTCTGATGCGTTGCACCTTACAATGATTGACAGATCCATGGTGCATCTAAAGCCACACACCGAACAAGTCACACATAAACTTCAAAAGGCCCATGTCATTTAAATGGCCACATCGTCTTCTTTTTTACTTCCTCTTTTATCGTGTCAGCTGTCAAGGGAATGACTTTGTGCACAGTATAATTGTCACCATCACATAGTATCCCACTAAAGTAGTTTCACTAATACAATAGTAAACCAAGGGCAAAGCAAGGTACATTACAGGTAGTCCTCGGCTTAGGACCACAACTCAGCCCCAAATTTCCATTGCAAGGCAGATGAGTGAGTTTTGCCCCATTTTATGACCTTCCTTGACACTATTAAGTGATTTGCTGCAGTTGTTAAATCCGTAACTCGGTTGTTAAGTGAATCCGGCCTCCCCATCGACTTTCCTTGTCAGAAGGTCGCAAAAGGGGATCGCGTGACCCCTGGACACTGTGACCGTCGTAAATATGAACCAGTTGACAAGCATCTTAATTTTGATCATATGACCCTGGGGATGCTGCAGTGGTCGTAAGGGTGAAGAACGGTCATAAGTTACTTTTTCAGGGTTGTTGTAATTTCAAATGGTCACTAAATGAATGGCTGTAAGTTGAGGACTACCTATATATCAAAGGTAACACGTGAACTCAGTGATCACCTATGATCTGCAAATCATGATATGTATGCTTTATCAAATACAACTGGCTGGGTTGACCCAATTATTGAAACCTCTATGAAGTATTTAACACAAATTTAACACACACACAAATAGTTTGTCACGAAAGCAACTGCCTGCAAAGGCCCCTGGATTGGGGCTGAAAGGTGAAAGCGGAAGTAGTATGCTCAGTGCCATATTTGGGTACACCAGGTTGCTCTGATTAAAAAAAAAACCACTTAATCTCTCCCTTGGTATAGCTGACAAAGCAAGGAGAACCCATGGCTTAAAGGTTAATACATCTACCTAATATGTAAGTAGCCCAGGTTTGAATCTCAGAAAGGTATGGCTAGTTCAGTGATGGCAAACTGTTTCGGAACCGAGTGCCCAAAACAAAATGTGTGTGCATGTGCATCCATGTGCATGCACTGGAGCATCAGAAACACAAAGACTGGCTGGCCGGCGCATGCGTGCCTGTTTTGTTGGCCATTTTCAAGACGTTTTGGGGCTGTTTTTCAGGCCGTTTTCAAGCCATTTTTCAAGCACTCTGGCACTTATGAAGACCAGCTGCCGCGGCATGCATGCCCACAAAGAGGGCCCTGCATACCACCTCTGGCACACCTGCCATAGGTTTGCCATCATGGGGCTAGTTGGTAAGAGCTAAATAGCTTGAATTAGCTCTATACTAATCTCTCTTTATTTCTTTGTTGGTAAATATAGATTTAACACTATGAAGCATCTAAAGACACAATGCAGTCAGACATCCACAGTATTGTAATCTTAAAAATATCCAAGATAAGAGTAACAAACTTTAATGGCTTTTAAATAAACAACTAGCATTACAATTTACTATGCCAACAGTTTAGTATCTCTCGTAGAATCCAGGGCTTATTGCTGTGAGAATCTCACGTTTAATAACGCCCACAGCCGATAAATTCACACAGGCAGGTTCAGTGATCTTTTATTAATCAACAACTCAGTTACATGAATACAGCGCAAACACATCATGTAGAATATGTCTGAATATACCCTTGTCATGGTTAGAGAACTCACTGGCAGGCTCAAAAAGGAACCACATCCCAATCCATCAATCGACTGAATTACCTGTGTTTCCCCGAAAATAAGACAGGGTCTTATTTTCTTTTGACCCCCAAAATAAGTGCTTGGCCTCTTATTATTTTTGAGGTGCAGGAGGTGGCGAGCATGGTCGTGACCCGTCAAAAGCGCGAACGTCATAAGCGCGCCGACAACACCGTGGCGCTAAAAGCGCGCCGACAACAGCGCGCCGACCACAGCACGCCGACAGAAGCGCAATTTCATTTAAGGTAAGATTTACAGTTAGGTTTAGGGTTAGGTTGAGGGTTACGTTACAGCGCGCTTCTGTCGGCGCGCTTCTGTCGGCGCGCTTTAGGGCTAATTAGTCGCTCATTCATCGCGTGGTTTTGTCACCACGCTTTAGACACCACGGTTTAGTCAGGCGCGCTTTTGTTGTGCGCGCATTTGCGGTGGAACCGAGCATGGTCCCCTCATGGCAACTGCTGTGTTGCAATATTTTCGGGGAGGGCTTATTTTGGTGCATGGGCTCAAAAGCCCAATTGGGGCTTATTATCTGGGGAGGTCTTATTTTGGGGAAAAACAGGGTAGATCTGCGCCCTTTCTTTAAGCCGTGGCATAAATATGGCTTACTGACAACACACAACTGGCCCGACTCCCACAACGCAATTCACAAAGCACAAAACATGCTGTTTCAGCTTAAAAGTCAGCAGCCTCCAGCGGAGCATCATGTGAAATCACCCTCTGCTCAAGGACGGAGCGGGAAGTGGGCTGGAGGCACATCACGTTAGCAGACACTGCTTCCTCCCGTCAGATGGGATCTGACCTTTTTTCACTTTAGCTGGACGGGAGCCAAAGCAGAGCTTGCTGAAACAAGGAAAACTCCTGACATCACGGCAAAAGTCGGGACTTTTAAGATCTGCGGACTTCAACTCCCAGAATTCTGGCTGAGGAATTCCGGGAGTTTGAAGTCCACAAGTTTTAAAAGTTTGCCAAGGTTGGACTCTCTGCTCGAGAAGAAATCAGGGCAGATACCCAACACCTGGTAGGACATCTATGGCGCACGCTTAACTGAACACACCTTTTGCCAACCAGTGGTGGGTTGCAGGCGGTATGCCCTGGTACGGATACTGTTCCGGTACGGTGCTCCGGAGGGCCCACCCGTCCGCCCGAGCTCCTTCCCTGTCTTTTAAGGCTTCTGTGCTTCCACGCACAGGGCCTACGCGACACTCCGCTGAGTAGCTGGAGCATGGTGGAGACTCATGGAGGCAATAAGACATGGGTACCCGTTGGAATGGGATCCGGAACCCACCACTGTTGCCAACCCAGTTCCTTCCACCTAGAGGAAACTTCGGCGCCCATAACTCCCTGCCCCTCTGGGCAAAAATGAGGGGATTATGAGCCCTGGAGTCCATTATACTTGGACGGACAGAGGATGGAGATCCAGTACAGCCAGCACATCTTAAACCAAGTGTTGGAAAGGACAGAGGAGGGGAAGAGAGGGGGGAGAGAGAGGGGGGAGAGAGAGGAGAGACAGAGAGAGAGAGGAGAGAGAGAAAGAAAAAGAGAGACAGGGAAAGAAAGAGACAGAGAGAAAGGGGAGAGAGGAGAAAGAAAAAGAAAAAGAGAGAGACAGAGAGAAACAGACAGGGAAAGCGAGAGAGACAGGGAGAGACAAGGGGGAGGGAGGGAGGGGGGGAGAGAGAGAGAGAGAGAGAGAGAGAGAGAGAGAGAGAGAGAGAGAGAGAGAGAGTTTTAATCAGGAGATCCCAAAGGTGCTTTTTCCAAGAGGCAACAGGATTTCCTTGTTAAATAGGTGCTTTTTTCAAGAGGCAACAGGATTTCCTTGTTAAATAGCAATGACCTAGGCATTTAGCCAGGAAATTCATAGACATTTAGTCAGGAAAGTTTTCTTTACTTTGACCAGAGACGTTCGGGCGACGGTGCCTCTGAGTAAGTTAAGAGCGCGTCGCAGGGAAGAAGGGGGTGGGGAGAGGGAGAGAGGGAGGAGGGAGGAACAGGGGATCTCCCCTCCAAGAAGAGGGTCTTTTACTCAAGAAAGGAGGAAGAGGAGGAGGAAGAGGCACCCTGCATTCAACCCTGAGCCAATCAATCAACCAGCCAGCCATTGCCTTGCCCTCGTTCGCCAAAAAAAAAGAAAGGCAGGCGCCGGAGAGCGCGAGGCACCGCAGAGACCTACCCGGGGATGCAAACGGAGCACCGCAAGGCAACGACGGCGGCAGCACCTCCTTCCACCGGCCGAGGATTCATCCTGCAAGGCAGCTCCCGCCACCGCCTCCTCCTGCTACTGCTGTTCTTCGCGGGAAGGGAAGCGCAGGCTCCGCCCCCACACGCCAAGCCCCGCCCCTTCCAGGGGAGGCGGCGGCCGGCAACAGCAGCCACGTGGGACGCCTGCAATCGCTCCGGGACTTCTTCTCCCGGGGACTTGCGCTCCAAGGGGCTCCAACCAGCTTTGGTGGGACGGGAAGGGGGAGTTTTCTTATGTCCTCCTCCCACGCGCGCCTTCGCGGGACTTCACCCCGTGCTTGGTTGCGGGGTTGGACTATATGACCTCCAAGGTCCCTTCCAACTCTGTCAACCTCTCCTGTCTGTCTTTCCCGGGCCTGCCTCGGTCCTGCTTGAGCAGGGATGGGGGTTGGACTAGATGACCGCCAAGGTCCCTCCCAACTGTTAATCTGTCCTGCCTTGCCTTTCCTGGCCCTGCCTTTTGGGAGGCTGCAGGATGGAGAGGGAGGGGCTGCAGGACTCAAAAGGCAAGCGGAGCCGGGAGGAGGAGGAGGGGGGCGCGGATCCGGGGCGCGCGTGCCGCCGCCTCCGCCTCTTAACGCGGGGCAGGAAAGGGAGCCGCCGAGAGTTTCGGCGCGGCCTGTTGAGCCAGTTTGCTTTTTAATTGATTGCAACCCAAGAACCTTCGCCAGGGAAAGGAGGCCTTGAGGAGATGCCATCGCGCTAATGATGAGGCGCGGGACCAAAACGGGGATGCGGAGAACAGAACAGGATAACAGCTGGAAGAGACCTTGGAGGTCTTCTAATCCAACCCCCTATTCAAGCAGGAGACCCTCCACATTTCAGTCAAGTGGCTGGTCCAGTCTCTTTTTAAAAGCCTCCAGTGATGGTGGACCCACAATTTTTGAAGACAAGTTGTGATTAACTGTTCCAACTTTGGCAACTTTAAGACTTGCGGACTTCAATTCCCAGAATTCCCCAGCCAAACTGTAACATCTGTGGACTTCAACTCCCAGAATTCCCCAGCCAACTGTAACATCTGTGGACTTCAATTCCCAGAATTCCCTGGCCAGCTTTTAAGACTTGTGGACTTCAACTCAATTCAAACTGTGCCTACAAGGGAATTTTGAGAGTTGAAGTCCACAGGTCTTAAAAAGTTCCCAAAATTGGACACCCCTACGAAAGGATACACGCTAGAAGACTTAGGATAACTTTATTGTCACTTTAAAAGTATGCCAATCGGCATACATTAAAATGAAATTTCGTGGTATACAACTCTTAAAAGGGTCACCACCTCCAATGTACACTACATAAACATGACAAAAATATAAATAAATAAAAATGTAGCATATACCCACATATGTTATATGACACAGAGAAACAACACAGTCCAGTTCGGATATATAAATAAATATACATGGCGAGAAAAATGAATCTTGGGAGTTTACAGGCGGAGGGCATAGGAAACAAAGCTGTTGGTAGTCCTGCTTTGCTTGAGTTTACAAACGCTGAACAGACAATGTTGCAGCTCACTTGAATGCGACTGTTTCATACTGACACAAGGTGTTGGCAATACACATTTGTGTAAACTGAGAGCTGTTGCTAGAGCCATGAGGGTGAACCTTGAGCCCTCTCTGCGGGCAGCCCAGCTGTCGCCCCAGCCCAGCTCCACCTCACATGCGCCTCCCACCGGCCAGCTGGTCTATGGGGCCTCTGTCGTGCATGCATGCAGGTGGGGCACATGTGGGAGACATTCATGTGCAAGGGGGCAGGGCGCATGCCCAGTGGGGGGGGGGGTTGGGGCCTCGCACATTTTGGCTTCCAGGTTGGTGCAGGAGGCCCCGTTTGGGGCCTGGAAGGCCACCTGTACCAACCTAGAAGCCCCATTATATGCCTGGAAAGTCTCCTGCACCAGCCTGAAGGCAAAAAATGGGTGTGTGTGTGCGTGTGTGTGTGTGCATGTGCAGAGGTAGGGCATGGTGTGTGTGTGTCACACATGCATTGCATTATGGGTGCAGGCAGGGTGCATGCTTTTGCACGAACGCGCTGTTGGCATTCAATGGCAAAAAAGTTAGCCATCACTGTGCTAGAGGATAGACTGAGTAAATTTGGGAAAGGATGCCTCCACTAAGAGTGGAAGGTCACAATTTCCATTTTCTGTGGATGACAATTCTGTGCTGCAGACCCACATGTTGTGGGCAGTGGTCCTCTCTCAAGTACAGGGAGTCCTGGATTTATAGCAACCGGGAACAGAAGTCCCACTGCCAAGCAAGGTGGCTCTTAAGTGAATCATGCCCAATTTTTGTCCTTTTTTTTCTCGCCATGGTCATTAAGCAAATCAGTTAAGTGAATCACCTGGTCATTAAACAAATCTGGCTTTCTCCACTGACTTGCTTGTCGGAAGTCATCCCTTTCTTAGTTCTAACAAGGAGGGCAGTGGCAAACCACTTCTCAAAAACCTTGCCAAGAAAACCTGCAGGGATTGGTCCGGGCCAACGGTCAGCAACCCACAGCTCTGGAGCTGCATGTGGCTCTTTCATCCCTCTGCTGTGGCTCCCTGTTGCCGGTTGGCGCCAGAATTTGGAGGGGAGCTTTCGGTTGAGGGGGGGGAAGCGCGCCGCGCCAGGAGGAGGCACAACTGATAGGACTTTCAGTTAGGACAGAGGAAAAAGGACGCCATGCTAGGAGAAGACTCTATGGTGGGGGAACCAGACTTCCGGCTGGCTCCAGAATTGAACGGAGGGCTTCCGGTTAGGACCTTTGTGGCTCTTTGAGTGTTTAAGGTTGCCGAGCCCTGGTCCAAGCAATCCCTAGGGATCAACATTGACTTGAATGCCCACATGTTCTTTTTTTAATTATTTGATTCCTGGCTTGATGTGAAGTACATCCCTAATGGGTTCTGGCCATCATTCATGGTTAAACTGCACTTAGCTGAAGCTCAGATGCAGTTGCCACTGGATAAGAAATCAATTGCCACTCAACCAGTCGGTCAAAATTCTGAATCGGATTATATAACCACAATTGGTTGGGAAATGTGACATCGCAGCGCTATGTCATCACACCAACAACACAACACACCCAACTTCATTGTGACTTCTACCCAACACCTATTATTAGCAACCACGCCCCACACTTCTTAGCAACGCACTTTGGAAAGATGGGAGGGTTCACACCACCAATTTCCTGGATTATCCCCGGAGATCAACGATGAGAGTGAAGGGTAAATATTAGTTTAGGATATGGTTTCTTTCATCGGGAGTCATAGAATAAACTATGGGTGAGCGAATGTATGTACAATAAATGTAATAACATGGTTTACAAGGCTAGGAGGCCGTGTTCAACCTCTGAATCATACAACTAATCAGGTTGAGTTTGTAGAACGTTAGACTCACACGTGTTTGACTGGTCTGTGGTTTATGGTTTAGCCCGAGAGTCTCCCATCTGGATAATTAGGCATCAGTTTGGGCAGTGTAGAAAGTTTATCTGTTCAAGAAAAGGAAACAGAAAGATAGGTCAGGTGTAGGATCGTTGGGATGAATCAGAGGAAGCGTCCGTGCTATGCCTCTGACTTCATGGATTCATTAGGACAATCTTTGTGGAATAGAATAGGAACAGGAACAGGATAAGCTGGAAGGGACCTTGGAGGTCTTCTAGTCCAGGGGTCACCAACCTTTCGGAGCCTCAGGGACCACTATATTCGTAATTTTAAATCCCGCGGACTACTAATATGATCTGCCTAATGATCAACTGGGTGGGCGTGGCAAGGTGGTTATGTGACTGGATGGGTGTGGCCAACTCGGGGTCACATCAAGGGGTGCCTTACCAGCCTCTACTCGCCACTCCTCACCTGCCCGCCCAGGCTCCTTAGGGCCCCAACAGGAAGCAGTTACTGGAGCTAAGCAGAGAAAGCGTTGGCAAAACAGCTCAGTTCAAATTGGATCTGACCAAGAAGGAGGCTCAGCAGAAGCACCTCACTGAGAACTAGGAGCAGAGGCTTTCCAAGCAGAGGGAAGATCTGCGGAAGTGCAAGACCAGGTACCGGCGCCTGGAGGCTCAGTGGGCTGAGATGGACAGCCAGTTCCAGGCCATGATGCAATCCCACTGGAACAAGGCCATCTGGCTCTTCGCCACCAACGGCGCTTCCCTCCAGCCTTCGCCCAAAGCCCCCCACCAGGAGGCTGAAGCAGACCCCAAGTCGGAATCTCTGACCCCCCCCTGACCCCCACAAAAAGACCCCGAAGGGGGAGACTCTGCATCAACACAAGCGTTTACTGCATATATCCATCCCAGGGACCATAGTTTGAGGACCCCTGATTTAGTGCAATATAAAAAATGCAAATAATTTTTCTGCAGGCCACCAAAAATTTCTCGTGGACTGCTGTTCTAGTCAGCCCTCTTTTCAAGCAGGAGAACCTCTACTATTCCAGATAAGTGACTGTCTAGAATCCAAATGTAAGCCACATGACCACGGGGCTGCTGCAATGGTCGTTAGTGTGAAAAATGGCCATGTCACCGTTTTCAGTACCGTTGTAACTTGGAACCATCACTAAATGAACTGTTGGAAGTCAAGGACTGCCTGCAGTTAGAAAGGATAGCAGAAGTCTCAATCTCTCCTTCTTTGGCACAGGGTTTATGCCCAGAAATTCAGTCCCTGACTGAAAAGGATTAAGGCTATAACTGCGGCAGGCATTTAATAACAACTGTTAACACATCCAGAGTTCAGGCTTGACACGGTTTCAATATTGGGCAACGCCGCTTTATTTGTTTATCCATTCATTTCGGGATTCATAATCTGCTTCTCAGTTCAGCCATTTCTCAAAGGAGAAAGGCAAGGTTTTCTAAAGCAGAAATAACATTAAAGGAAAAGACAAAAGAACGCAGTGGTGATATCTCAAGAGGTGAGGAAATAATAGAAACCCCCATCACATTTGAAATTCATGTTTTATTAAAAACATTGTGTGTGTGTGTGTGTGTGTTGGCACAATACACATGTGTGTGTGTGAGTGTTGCATTTGTGCTGATATATATACACACATACATACATACATACATACATACATACATACATACACACACACACACACATACTGAATTTAGCTCTCATCAGCTAGCCATACCCTTAGTGGGAATTGATGAGAGCTAAATAGCTTGAAATAGATCTATACTAGTCTCTCTTTATTTATTTATCAGCACAAATGTAACAAGGCAACATAAAAAATATGGCTTTCTGCCTGGATGGCTCCCAGAGTGAACCGATAGACAGAAAAGGGAAGCAGTATGCTCCCTCCCATATTTGGGCATACCAGGGGTTGTGACACAATACATATATAACATACATACATACAAACACACACATACATACATACACATATACCAGTGGTGGGTTTCAAAAAAAATTGGAACCTCTTCTGTAGGTGTGGCCTGCTTTCCGGGTCCACTGGTGGAACCTCTTCTAACCGGTTCGGTAGATTTGACGAACCGGTTCTACTGAATAGGTGCGAACTGGTAGGAACCCACCTCTGACATACACACACACACACACACACACACACAAATACACAAAAATACCCAAACACACTCATATTTTCCCTTGTCCAGAACATTAAACTGAATGCAGTGAGGCTATTCTTTGGGGTTTTGTTTTGTTTTTTTGCTACAGGCTGTTTTAATCTCTACTCAAAAGAACTACTTAAAGATCTGTCTCGGCTGCAGAACTGGGGTATAAGATTGTAAAAGAAAAAATATCAATCCATCAACAGAAACCAGCTTCGCATTCAAATGTGGACTCATTCCTCCTAAGAATGAATTAAAAATGAACTGGTAAAAGCCGAGCTGCCCAAACTGTGAGCATAGAAAGTCTTTCCCATCATTCTCAAGCTTAATTGCGAAGACAAGGTTGCCCATTTGACAGACTGTTGCATTTTAAACCCTATAACGGGCTAAGCTCCAGCCTTAACTCTCCCGAAACAAAGGCTTGCAATCTCTTTGTTTTAAACTCACAACTGCTTTGTGATCAGCAATGCGCCATAAAACACAGAGGCTGGTCACTTGAGATCTTCTTCGTAATATCAAGATCAAGTGAGGTACTAATACCACTCTGTAAAGCCTTAGTAGGGGAAGCTCAGTGGCTAAGATGCTGAGCTTGTCGATCAGAAAATAGCTTTGGAAAATAGCTTGACCCCCTACTCTGTGGCAGCCCCTCAAGTATTGGAATACTGCTATCCTGTCTCCCCTGGTCCTTCTCTTCACTAGACTAGCCAGGCCCAGTTCCTGCAAGCGTCCATTGTATGTTTTAGTCTCCAGTCCCCTCATCATCCTGGTTGCTCTTCTCTGCACTCCTTTTTATAATGTGGCCACCAAAACTGGATGCAGTACTCTAGGTGTGGTCTTACTAAGGCTTTAAAGATAAAGGTAAAGGTTCCCCTTGCACATCTGTGCTAGTCATTCCCGACTCTAGGGGGGCAGTGCTCATCTCTGTTTTAAAGCCGAAGAGCCAGCACTGTCCGAAGACGTCTCCGTGGTCATGTGGCCAGCATGACTACACCGAAGGCACACGGAACGCTCTTCCCTTCCCACCAAAAGATGGTTCCTATTTTTCTACTTGCATTTTTCATGTGCTTTTGAACTGCTAGGCTGGCAGAAGCTGGGACAAGTCACTGGAGCTCACTCCATTATGTGGCACTAGGGATTCGAACCACAGAAGTGCCGACCTTTCTGATCGACAAGCTCAGTGTCTTAGCCACACGTCCCTACCTCTTATAGTTAGAAGGCTGTAAAGTACTATGAAGTGGTACATACATCTAAGTGCTATTGCTATAATGCCACTGAAGGGAGACCTGGATGATTGCTACTTTGGCACTGAAGGTACATTTAGAGTTTTATTTTTCCCTCTAAGGGAACATGGGATTGCTGCAAAACTCGCCACTGTGTAATCTCGGCTTCATTGGGATGCCGGTTCCAGCACCGCAGAGCAAGCTGTCTGAATTTAGAGTTAGTGTTTCAATTAAGAAGCCATCTAAAAAGCCAACACATCTTCTAGCACATGATAAAAATAGCACAGATCAAAGAGCTGGCACTGAAGAACTGACATGTACAGCCTGCGGCTGTGTCCTTTTGTTAAGCTCTGGGATTGTGCAATTTAATTCTTTATCAGTCAGTTTGGCTATGTGTCTGGATGTGCTAGCCCACTCTTCACTGCCTCGGAGAATGAGATTTTCCTACAGCCAGCCTAAATGCAGGGCGATATAGTTTCCCACTCAGAAAGACAAAGACTATTGCTAGCTTCTTAAATCAAGTCCATTGCTTTTTAAAATAGTTAGATCTGCCTATTATTACCACAACACCTTTCCCGCCCCCCACTGAAACGCCCGTAAAGAAGATTTGTTCCTGCTCACTTAGCAACCTGAAATTGAGAATACTGAATGTGCACATTATGCTAAGTATGGCTTAAATGTCGTTCGTGAATTAAACTACAATTGACTAGGCTTTTGCGACATGCTACGCCATAAACCATGGGTTGCAAACCACGACTAGCGTTCCTCAGAAGATAAAACCAGAACCTGATATTTAAAATTGAGAGTTGTATATTGTAAATAATAAATTTTATGATGCTTTTAAGGGCATAAATGATGCTGCGGACTTAAGTAAATCAAAAGGCCATAAGCTCTTGAAAGGGGAAAATCCACCATCTCTCATACAAGCAATCTCCTTTAATACACAGCAGACAATGATGGCTTGCAGTTTATCAAATGGAGGGAAGTTGGCTCAGATCCTGACTCTTGTATAAGATGACTAGTTGGATACCCGTGCTTCACTAAACCATTTGATCGGGCTGGCCGGATGAGTCATGCGCTGGCCATGCCCATATAAGACAACTGGCAGTTGGAACAGAGTTCTTTTCAGGTGGGGAGGGAGAGTAGAACATCTAACTCCTTAGTGTGTTAATATAATACTCAGGCTTTATAATTCTGGAGATTTTGTGATGAGTGTGGGGTGCCTATAGGGGCCCGAGCACTCTACTACTGAAAATGGGCTCCCCGGCTCCATTTTCAGCTGCAACGGCTTCCCGCAACCCTCTGCCAACAAAACTGGAGCTCCTGAGCTCCGTTTTTGCTGGCAGAGGCACCATGGGCCAGTCCTTCACTGTTTCTAGGGCAGCTCTGTAGGCCAGATCTATGCACCCCCGCAGACTGGATCCGGCCCCTGGGCCTTGAGTTTAACACCCCTGAGCTAGACAATGTTTCTTAAGCTTTGGTGACTCAAAGATGTATGGATTTCAACCCATCTTGAAGACCACACATCTTCCAGAAGGACTAGGGGATGATATGATAGCAGTCTTCCAGTATTTGAGGGGCTGTCATACAGAAGACAGGGTCAACCTATTCTCCAAAGCATATCAGTGCAGGACAAGAAATAACAGATGGAAACTTGTCAAGGAGAGGTTCAATTTCATTTTATATTTTGGGGATTGGGGCACACAGGGGTGCATTCACATGCGCCCGTGCGCACTTTGAGTACTTGGCACCGAAAAGGTTAACCATCACTGGTATTGGGTCTCTTTCTTGAGCAGGGAATTGGGCTAGAAGACCTCTAAGATCCCTTCCAACCCAATTATTCTATGTTCTATGTGAGGGTCCTTGGTGCTCTCTGAGCTTGGTTGTTTTCTTGCAGACATTTCCTTCCCCAAACCAGGTAACATCATCACATCAAGTGAGGTACTAATACCACTCTATAAAGCCTTAGTAAGAGCACACCTATAAATACTGCATCCAGTTTTGGTCACCACACTATAAAAAAGATGTTGAGTCTCTAGAAAGAGTGCAGAGAAGAGCAACCAAGATGATCAGGGGACTGGAAGCTAAAACATACAATGAACGGTTGCAGGAACTGGGCATGGCTAGTCTAGTGAAGAGAAGGATCAGGGGAGACATGATAGCAGCTTTCCAATATTTAAGAGGCGATCACAGAGAGGAAGGGGTCAAGCTATTTTCCAAGGCACCCGATGGCCAGACAAGAAATAATGGATAGAAGGAGAGATTCAATCTAGACAGTGAGAGCAATCAAGCCAATGGAACAGAAGTTGCCTTCGGAAGTTGTGGGAGCTTCATCCCTGGAATTTTTCAAGAAGACACTGGACTGCCATTTATCAGAAATGACGTAGGGTCTCCTGGTTGGAGGGGTGGGGGTTGGACTAGGTGACCTTCAAGGTCCCTTCCAACTCTGTCAATTTGTCAATCAGTGCTACCTAGTTTGGGTAATGAAACATCTGCAAGGAAAGAAGCAAAGCTCAGAAAGCATCAAAGATTCCACGATTCCACCTCGAGCTACAAATCTTCTCCTTCATTGGCCTGTTCTATGTTCTTCCAGCAAGGCCACTCGGATGTCCCTCTTTGTCAGTGGATTGCAGCAGATGTTTGAAGGAAAAGGCCACTTCGGAGCATTCCTCATCTCTGTGTCCCAGACGCCTCCTTTCCCCAGGCGCCTTGATCTCTGCTCAGCTTTTTCTTTCAGAAAACAAGCATGGCCTTTCATTGCCCCCGCCCTGCAGGCCTACAAACAGCTCCCCCCACCTTGCCCTTGAGAATCTGGAAGGAGGGGATAAAGGGGCTAAGGAAAGGCCACCTGTCCCTGGATCAAACCCACACAGCGGAGGAACAGGAAGCTTGTGTTTCATGGGCCCGCTGATCTCTCCCCCCATCCTTCAGGGGAGCCCGAATATGGAAGAGAGAGAACTTTTGCCCCCTGTTAGTAGTGTGTGTGTGTGTGTGTGTGTGTGTGTGTGTATGTGTGTGAGTGACTCTCTGAAGAAGGGGTTGTGAGAACCTTTCCCGAGCTGAGTTCAACACACTCTAGTGGCAGAAAGTGGAGAGGAACTAAAGAACCTCTTGATGAGGGTGAAGAAAGAGAGTGCAAAAGTTGGCTTGAAACTCAACATTAAGAAAACTTAAGATTGGTGGTCCTGTACTGAGGCCACGAAATACTGGAGAAGGATTAAAAAATGGCTAAAAGAGGTTACCGGGGCAAACATGGAATGGAGACCCGAGAACCTTCTACTAAGCATTAAACCAGAAAACATGAGCAATTCAATATGGCATTTGAGCCTACATATAATTGTGGCCGCAAGAATAACTTATGCACAATTTTGGAAATCCACTACCATACCGTCGGAAGATGCTATAATTAAAAAGATCTATGAATGTGCAGAAATGGACAGAATGACGGGTTGGCTGAGGGACAAAGAAGAAACGGAACATTATCTTAGCTGGAACCTATGGTATATGTGGGCGACAAGGAGAACAACAGGGACTTAAAACGGGGAAAGTTAAAAGTGAACATGGGTATTGTAATAGATCCCTGAATTTTGTAATGAGAAGATGTGGCTTACAGACCTAACAATGAGGAAGGAAAAAAAAGTTGGGCTGTGAATGACTGTCACCGTGGGGGGGGGGGGGGGGAGGGGAGGGGGGTTGTATGTTTAAAATTGTATTTGTATTTGTATGTTTTACTCTTTAAAAAATGTATAACTAATAAAGATTACTTTAAAAAAAACTTAAGATCATGGCATCAGGCCCTCTCAATTCCTGGCAAATAGATGAGGAAGGAATGGGGGTAGTGACAGATTTTATTTTCCTGGGCTCCAAGATCACTGCAGAAGGGGACTCCAGCCAAGAAATTAGAAGACGCTTGTTCCTGGGGAGGAAAGCTATGGCAAATCTAGACAGCATACTAAAAAGCAGAGACATCACCCTGCCAACAAAAGTGCGCATAGACAAGGCTATAGATTTTCCAGTTGCAATGGATGGCTGTGAAGGTTGGACCATAAGAAAGGCTGAGCGCCAAAGAATGGAGGCCTTTGGTGGTGGAGAAGACCCCTGCACTGAGTCCCTTGGACTGCAAGGCCATCAAACTGGTCAGTCCTACAGGAGATCAACCCTGCCTATCCCATGGAGACGTCGTTGGACAGCGCTGGCTCTTCAGCTTTGAAACGGAGATGAACACTTCCCCCTAGAGTCAGGAATGACTAGCACTTACCTTACCTTTACCTAGGAAGCTAGATTTTAGTCTTAACCGCCTTCCCTGTAGCATAGTCCACAAACTATGATTAAACAAGCCACGGCTTAGAGCAAGAAGCACTCTCCCAAACTGAGATAACCATCACATTCCAAATAAAGCAAAGTTATAAAAAAGCAGGAATTGGACTCGGCGTCTGCTTGGTTCCAATTGCACCCTTTTACTGAAATCTTTATTTATAATCCCACTCAAGATTACTCCTGCCTTCGGAGTTTAATTGATTGGAAATTAGTAATTATGTGAGATAGAATTCCTGCTCTGCTCGTAATTCTTTGATGCCTGTTTTAGGCACCTGCTTCAAATGTGTTTATTCCCTTGGACTTATAATAGCTGCCGTACACCTCACACTCATTCTGCCCGCAATCGCTTGCTGGTTTATTGCCTTGTGATCGCTCGAATACTGCTGCTTTTTTATGGAGACTGCTGTTTGCTGAAAATTTAAAACCGTTATCCTAATTGCGGTTATATTTCCTTCCCTGCACCACCTTTGATGCTTCAACTGGAGGTGGGGGGGGGAAGCCCCTAGAACATGGTTAAGAATGTCTCAATGAATTAAGAAGCATTTCTCATCATTACAGGCTGTAAATGGATATCGGATGGGTGACTGCAAATATTAAAATGCAATCGGATTAGCAAAAAAAAATGGTCGGCCAGGCTTTCTGAAATATGAGTTCCTTTTTGTGCCATCAGGCATCATTTAGACGCGAGGATTATTCAGATGCTATTTGCACCTGTAAATGTTTTAGCCAAGTTGAAGGAAACCTAGTCTCATAATCGGGATATTAATCAGAATAATTGAATTGCATCCTTTGGTGCGGAGAGCGATTGCTTTCTTATGGCTGTTGTCCCATGATGAGACCATATCCTTCCGAGGTAAATAGTGTATTTTTCGGCATATAAGATGCTCCAAAGTATAAGACGCACCTAGCTTTTGGGGAGGAAAACACGGGGGGGGGGGAATCTGCTTCTGCCTCCCAGCAATTTGCCTCCTTGCAACAAAGAGCAAAAAGTGCAGACAATATACACTGTAGTGTTACATTTCAGACTATACTCGTACAGATGCTGTTAAAATTGATGTGGCTTTCTGGAAGTATACGTTATTCTCTGCTATTTAAAAGAAGATACAGTAGCACTGGGCCTCTTCAGATCAAGCATTGATTTTAAAAAGCTTCTTCATTTTGCTAGAACAATAGAACAATAATAAAGCAGTCTTTTAAAAACGTAACAATTTGAACGTTCTATAGGCATTTATAGTTATTGACTTGCCTTCTTGCAGCAAAGAGCCAACAGCCTGATTAGCACAAGAAAAAAAAAATCTGCTTCTTCCTCCCAGCAATTTGCCTCATGGAGCAAACAGCAAGTTTCACTTTCAATTTCAGCCTGGGCCTCCCGATCATCAGCTGTTTCAGGCTGCAGGGATTGCTATAGCCTATTGCCCCATTTCCCCCTTTGCTGCAAGGCTCCTCATTTTACCGATCTCGGAAGAATGGAAGGCTGAGTGAATCTTGAGTCGGACAGGATCAAACTCCAGATTGCAGGCAGAGTAAGCCTGCAATACTGCATTCTAACCACTGCGCCACCAGGGCTCCTAATGCAACATCCAATCAGCTACAGCAATAGCAATAGCCCTTAGATTTATATGACTCTTCACACAGTGCTTTACAGCCTTCTCTAAGCAGTTTACAGAGTCAGCCTATCGCCCCCAACAATCTGGCTCCTCATTTTACCCGCCTCGGAAGTATGGAAGGTTGAGTCAACCTCGAGCCAGTCAGAATCGAACTGCTGAACTGCTGGTGGCAGAATTAGCTTGCAATACTGCATTCCACTTTGCCACCAGGGCTCCTAATGCAACATTCAATCAGCTACAGCAATAGCAATAGCACTTAGATTTATATGACTCTTCACACAGTGCTTTACAGCCTTCTCTAAACGGTTTACAGAGTCAGCCTCTTGCCCCCAACAATCTGGGTCCTCATTTTACCAGCCTCGGAAGGATGGATGGCTGAGTCACTTTCTAGTCCCATCAGGATCTAACTCCTGGCAGTTGGCAGAATTAGCCTGCAATACTGCATTCTAACCACTGCACACCATGGAAGGAAGGGAGGGAGGGAGGGAGGGAGGGAGGGAGGAAGGAAGGAAGGAAGGAAGGAAGGAAGGGCAATAGCACTTAGACTTATATACCGCTTCACAGTGCTTTACAGCCCTCTCTAAGCAGTTTACAGAGTCAGCCTATCACCCCACAACAATCTGGGTCCTCATTTTACCCACCTTGGAAGGATGGAAGGTTGAGTCAACCTTAAGCTAAATGAACTCTTGTAAGTCAAAAACTACCTGTATTTGTTTCTGGAAGAACTCTTGTCTCTCTTAGGCCAAATGAGAAACGATCTATTTTTCTCTCCCAAAAGAATTTTTTTGGGGGGGAGATGGAGCGTTTCTAATCACTTCATTTCCCTGGACGTATTTTCTGCCAAAAAACAAGAGTACCAATCTGCTCGGGATGATTTGAGGTCCAACGGCGTGCAGGTGTCTAATTGTGACACCTGTATTTTTCCAGGAACCTCTTTCATGTCAAAGGCTTTGTGATGATCTAAGGCAGTCTAACTGGTCCTCAGTTTCTTGAACCATTCAAGGTAACGCTGGCAGGCAAGCTGAAGGGCTGACTTTGATTATTTTAAATTTCGGGTGTAGACTTAATCAACAAAGAGGCACTCAAAACCTCAGGGAGGGAAGGAGAAAGCCAGATGCATCAAAAATGGCTGCTTTGTATTGTTTTTAAGATGGTATTGCAGCTGGAAAAACTAGCAATCCAGTTGAAGAGCACACATCTTCGTATTCTCCTTTCAAAAATTCAGGAAGACGAACTTGTAAATGATGACTATAAAAGTCTGCTTTATTGTCCCATTGCTGGAGGTGAATGCAGGTAACTCCTTGACTTCGGCCCACCATCGCGCCCCCAACTTTCTGTCATTAAGTATAAGTATCATCTTTATTGTCATTGTACTTAAATACAACGAAATTGGTTACAAGGCAGTCGTTGAGTGAGTTCTTATGCCCTGGTTTACGACCTCTTTGCCACAGCTGTTCAGCAAATCATGGCGGTTGTTAAGTGAGGTTGTTAAGGAAATCCGGCTTCCCCCTTTGACGTCGCTTGTCAGACGCTGTCTGGGAAGGTCAGAAATGGGGATCGCATGACCACGGGACAGTGCAACCATCATAATTACCTGCCAGTTGCCAAGCCTCTGAATTCTGATCACATGACTATGAGACGATGGAATAGACCAATGATGGCGAACCTCTGGAAGTGGCACACATGGGCATGCCAGCCATCGTCTGTTGCTCTTCTGGGTTCTGGTCTTCGCATGTGTGGCAGTGCCGGAAACTGGAAGAGCATCTTCCCGATGTGCATGCATGTGCCAGCCAGCTGGTCTTCACTCGCGCATGCATGCCAGAAACTGGAAGGCTAGGTAACCAGGGTTCACCGACAAATGCGCGATCGACAAAAGCGCACCGACAAAACCACAGGGAGAAAAGTGCGAGTTCAAAATCGCGCTGAAGAATGAGCACAGAAGCGCGCTGACAACAGCGTACCAACAGAAGCGCGCTCTAAACCTAACCCTAAAGGTAACCCTAAACATAACCCTAAACCTAAACCTAACCCTAAACCTAACCCTAAACCTAACCCTGAACCTAACCCTGAACCTAACCCTGAACCTAACCCTAACCCTAACCCTAACCCTTACCCTAACCCTTACCTTAACCGTAATGGCGCTTCTGCTCTTTTGTCGGCGCGTCTTTGTGGGCGCGCTGTCGACGTCGTGGTTTTATCGCCGCAGTTTTGTCAGTGCGCTGTTGTCGGGCGCGCATTTGTCGGGTCACGGGTGACCAGTGCACATGGGCACGCTGGAAATCAGAATGCCAGGGAACTTCTCTTTGGGTTTCCGGAGCTCCCCGGTGCGTGTGCATTTGCTCCCGTATTGGCACCGTTTTGCCAAAAGGTTTCGCCAACACTGCAATATCCGTCAGCGTGAGAACTGGCCATAAGATGCTTTTTTCATTTGCTGTTGTAACTTGGTCATGTGATCAAAATTTGGGCACTCGGCAACTGGCATGTATTTATGACCGTTGCACCATCCCTGGGTTATGCAAACAGCATTTGTAACTTTCTTAGCCAGCTGCCACAAGCCAAGTCAATGGGGGAAGCCGGATTCACTTAACGACTGCCTGATTCAGTTAACAACTGCCGTGATTCCCTTAACAACGGTGGCAAAAAAAAAAAGAGAGTTGCAATTGACGTGTTGGCCTCCTTTGAGGACTGCCTCTATCTCTGTAGTGTTAGAATTTCCTTTCCTTCGGAAAGCTTTGGGAGGGGTGATAAATGTTTTTTTTATTTCAGGTCATTCATCTTACCTGCTGCGATGAACTCCAGCTAGCTTGTAGAACAAATTACCTGCAAGGGAGAAGAATCAAAACAGGGACTGTATATATATATATATTTTTTCCCACTGCGCACAAGAAGCAAAATGTTTTATTCATAGAAAGAGCCGTCACTTCTCCATCATTAAAAAAAAAAACAATAGAGATTTGCATAACGTTGGCCTGCAGTTCCCTCAAATATGGGCAGGCATGTAAATAATACAAATAATGAGGAATTCAAACATAATCACATCTCGGTACAGAGAAAATGATCATCTCTACCGTCTGTACTCCTTCTAATATTCAGCGTTATTTCCTCAAACCCAATTTAGATTGAACAACCCTTTAAATCAAGAAAGATATATCAGGATAAACATAAATATCGAGCGATAGCCTCAAAGTTCATCCTCTAATATTCCGTGTGAATTTTAGAAAAAGGTAGTAGGACATAGCTGTTGTTGGGGTAAAGGTCAAGATTCCCCTCGCACATATGTCCTAGTCGTCCCTGACTCTAGGGGGCAGTACTCCAGAAGTGGGCTGCTCCTGGTTCGGCCCAATTTGGCGAAACAGGTAGTGGTGGCAGCGGGAGACTCCACCTACCTGTCCGGATGCTCCCCCTACCCGCCTGGATGCTCCACCTACCGGCCCGGATGCTTCTGAGCATGCTGGTTATCACCTTTAAAGCCCTACATGGCCTAGGACCCGGATATCTACGAGACCGTCTTCTACCGCATACCTCCCTAAGACCAATAAGATCGCACAGGATGGGCCTTCTCCAGGTGCCATCAGCTGGACAATGCCTGCTAGCGATGCCTCGGAGTAGGGCCTTCTCTGTTGCCGCTCCGGCCCTATGGAATGAGCTACCCGCAGAGATCCGGACCCTACCCACTCTCATGACCTTCCGTAAAGCTATTAAAACCTGGCTTTTCCGGCAGGCCTGGGGCTGTTGACCTCTTGATTGAGGTCCAGCCCCACTTAGACTGTGTGCATGTTGTGTTCTTTTAATTTTGTTGTGTCTTATTGTTTTAATCCCTTCTTAATATTCCTTATTACTATAAGCCGCCAGGAGTCCTCCGGGATTGGGCGGCCTATAAATTCAATAAATGGAAATGGAATGGAAATGGAAATTGCGCACATGAGCGCAAGCACAAGCAAACAGATAGTAAACCAGTTAGCAACCCACTACTGTGGTGCTCATCTCCGTTTCTAAGCTGAAGAGCCAGTGCTGTCTGAAGACATCTCCATGGTCATGTGGCTGGCATGACTAAACGCCGAAGGTACACGGAACACTGTTCCCTTCCCACCAAAGGTGGTCCCTATTTATCTATTTGCATTTTTATGTGTTTTCGAACTGCTAGGTTGGCAGAAGCTGTTTCTTGCCCTGCCTTGTCCTGGAGCTTTGGAGAATAGCTTGACTCCCACTATTAATATTAATTCCTTTGTGGCAGCCCCTCAAGTACCGGAATACTGCTATCACGTAGCCTCTAATTCTTTTTTTCTGCAGAATAGCCAGACCCAAATCCTGCAGCCATTGTTTGTATGCTTTAGTCTCCTGGCTACAGCTAGTCCTTAACTTACAACCATTCATTTAGTAACCATTCAAAGTTGCAATGGCACTAAAAAAAAGTGATTTATGATCGTTTTTCATACTTTGCGACCGTTGTTGCATCCCCAGCACCATATGATTGAAATTTGGATGCTTGGCAATTGGCATGTACTTATGACAGTTATAGAGTTCTGGGGTCATGCAATTCTCTTTTGCAACCTTCTGATGAACAATGGGAAAGCTCAGATTCGCTTAATAACCGCGTCACTCACTGAGCAACAGCAGTTATTCGCTTAACAAATGTGGCAAGGAGGGTTGTCAAAACTCGCTTAAGCAACAGTCTTGCTTTGCAACAGAAATGTTGGGCTCAGTTGTATATCATAACTCAAGGACTATTCTATACTGAGCAATGGGTAACAAGAGCAAGCTTAAGATGGCTTTACGAAGCCAGTCGCTGTCCCAATTCTTTGCTTTGCCGTGTTGCACTATTTTACACTATTATCTCAGGCATGAACTGTTTGCACACTCCCTGTTATTTGGGATTGACGTTCCTCTTGTGTTAAAACCCATAAAAAGCTGGAGGGTTGCAAAATAATTGAATATGACATAACTATTGCAGAATAATGTTTTCAGGGTAATATAACAGGGAGAGTGGAATTGAAGTATTATTACATTGCATATTGCTCTGTCTCCTGCAGGAATCGTGATAGATTCATAGGTGAAAAGATGGAGATTCGGCGATGCATAGAACAGTCATATGTCCTCATTTATCGGAAGGAACATCTGGTCCAAATTTAATTTATTCCTCATCCGTCAAGAGAGCAGAACTCACTTTGTTGCATCCTTCCCTGCAGGGATCAAACTATGCTCTATTTTACAGCTCATCCTTATTTCTAATTGCGCACAGTAATACATTAGTTCTGCCTGTGCAAAGCCGTTTATGCGGTCCTGGATGTTGTGTTGCCTTCCATGGTGATGCTGAAGTGGCTACTCTCGGGCCGAGCTTGGTAGCTGTTGGCGTAACAATTCCCATAGTAGATGTTGAAAGCAGGCAGGCTCCAGATCTCAGAACGGAAGAGCCATTGCACCTCATAAATTCGGCCCTTGCTAGGAAAGCTTGTGATGGTGGGGAAGGGAGGGGGAATAATTAATTTTTGAAGTGCCATTCTGCCCTGCAAGCCAATTAAGAAAAAAAAATAGAGCGGCACAATCATTTCCCTTAAATGCCAGCTAATGTGGTCCATTTGCAAACATCCGTATCGTCGTTTGCCCCTGAAAATAACTAGTTGCAACTAGTTGGAAGATGGATTTAATAGGTATGTTTAAATAATATGGCGATCGTTGTCAGGATGGAGCAAAGGGGTTATATTTTAATTCAATATGTGCATAACATCAGGATGAGTAATGATGGCCTGATTAAATAGAATAAACTAAATGCAAAGATTAGAAGTTGAAAGATAGTGTATTAATATGCATGCTTAAATAATATTGTAATTGGCATTAGAATGATACATTGAGATACTGAATAATTAAATAATGAAGGCCTCTATCTTGATATAGGTGGTTCAGTGGCTAAGACGCTGAGCTTGTTGATCAGAAAGGTCAGCCCTTCAGCTGTTCAAATCCCTAGCGCTGTGTAACGGAGTGAGCTCCTGTTACTTGTCCCAGCTTCTGCCAACCTAGCAGTTCGAAAGCATGTAAAAATACAAGTAGGAAAATAGGCACCCCCTTTGGTGGGAAGGTAACAGCTGTTCCGTGCGCCTTCGGTGTTGAGTCATGCCGGCCACATGACCATGGAGACGTCTTTGGACAGCACTGGCTCTTTGGCTTTGAAACAGAGATGAGCACCACCCCCTAGAGTAGGGAACGACTACCACGTATGTGTGAGGCGAACCTTTACCTTATATAAGCTTAATCAATGTAACAAATATTATTGATATTGGTATTGTTATTTGTATCAAAATGAATGCTACTCAGATGCCACACCGTTCATGTATTGATGTTGATGTATATATAAAAATAAATAACATATAACAAAAAACAACAACATCTAGCTGCAGGCTGATGGTGTTTTATGGGTTTGGAGTGGTTTCTCTTCTGCTTACATTACACCCCAAACAGCCTTATACAGACACCACATGAGTCACTGCTTTCTCATATGGCTGCCTGCTTGTCATTTGAAGTATGCCTCTTAGCATCTTTGCTAAACTGGGGGTGCCTGAATTTTATCAATGGATGGCAAGATGAGATAAGAACCGTTGCTATGGTCTCAATGTTGCTTAGCATCCAGCTTTGCGGGTTAGAGCTTTTCATCTTTAGAATCCAAATTTGGAAGTAAACAAACACTGAACGATTCCTGAGCAGTTTTTTCCCCCCCAACAATTTTTGCCTCAAATCATGTAAGATATAGTCTTGGGAAGCCAGGCTTATAATGAGCAGCGTTTTTAACTATTAATATTGTGCTGGATTTATGGGCAGGTATTTGCAATATAAATCAAGGTCGCGGTGGCTCAGTGGCTAAGACACTGAGTTTGTCGATCAGAAAGGTCGGCAGTTTGGCGGTTCGAATCCCTAGTGCCGCGTAACGGAGTGAGCTCTCATTATTTGTCCCAGCTTCTGCCAACCTAGCAGTTCGAAAGCATGTTAAAAATGCAAGTAGAAAAATGGGAACCACCTTTGGTGGGAAGATTACAGCGTTCCGTGCACCTTTCGCGTTTGGTCATGCTGGCCACATGACCATGGAGACCTCTTCCAACAGTGCTGCCTCTTTGGCTTTGAAACAGAGATGAGCACCGCCCCCTAGAGTCGGGAACAACTAGCACATATGTGCGAGGAGAACCTTTACCTTTACCTTGAATTTTATTTGGGTGGGTTGCTGAAAGACTGCAGAACACTTTGAAATATCTGTAATTAAGACTGTACTTGAACATTCCTTATTTTGACCCCAGTGGAAATCATTTTAACCAGGAACCAATTTAGGGAAGCTAATGAAATAAACTAATGCAATTTTCTAAGAGTTTAGTGGGCGCTGTAACCGAAGCATTGATATTCAATTAGAATTCATAAACTGTATTATTACATTTTCAATGCCAATTTCTAACCCCTATTTAAATTATTTTTGAATTAAAGATAATATTGGTTAATTGTCACTGGAAGTAATTTCCAAAGTATTTAGGGAATGTTCCGATAACCTCATTCAATTTAATTGCTGCGCAGTAAGCTAATCTTCTTAACTATGTGGCGTTTATCAAAGGATAAAAACTAATATGTGAATTGCAATTCTTGATAAGTCCAAACTGCTGATTTTTAACATAATTTTTAATCTCCGTAGTTCAGGAGACTTCCAGAATGATATATAAAATAACTTTTTTAAAATTAAGATAAAATATTTAAATCTTAAATCTCAGTCAGTGTCTAAGTCATTGTGTTACCATAACTGGGTTATGATTATCATCTTTGAATAAAATGGAATTAAGTCACAAACAAAGCCTATACTATTTGCATCTATTGCTGTTTGAGAATTTCCAGACTAATATGGCAAGGCTAGCAAATTATAGATAGTTAAAGGAAATAATAGCACACTTTTTTTCTCAAAACGTGAATTCAAAATATTTAGAAATGAGGAAAACTAATTTACGAATACATTTTTTGGACATACCTACCCAAAATATGAAATTTGTATGAAGGATTCTGAACTAGCTCCTATAAGTTATGGATTGAGTCTTGTTTGGTTTGATACTTACAAGCCAGATGTTGGAAAGTATATTCATATCAATAGTATCCAAATATATAAAATGCCAAAGCAGTTTTATTTTCCACTAACCTGAATTTAAATGCCATTTGAAATTCGGAATGAAATTCAGCATTGGGATAAATTGTAGACGTGCGTCCCCTGCTGGGCAATTTCATATTTGTTTTCTCAATACAGGTAATCCTTGATTTACCACCACAATAGAGCCCAACAAGGCTGTGCTGGTTTGTCAAGATACCTGTCCCATTTCCAAGTAGATTTTCCCATTTCAGGAGCTTTGAAACATCTCCAAGGACTTTCATGCTCCACTCCACCTGCAGCACTTCCATCTTTGCAAACTCTCCAGTTTATTCCAATATATTTTACTAGTTGGATACCCGTATTTCGTGACGAAACTATGTGATCGGACAATGCAGGAGAAATCCAGTTCACTCCTATTCCATCCGTTGGCTCAGTGGTGGTCGGTGATTGAAACACATAAGGGAATATCGCTCCGGATGCCTTGAGTTTTGGTGACATTTAGTAGCGACATTTAGTAGCGACATTTAGTAGCGACATTTAGTAGCGACATTTAGTACTGTAAGGAGCCCCAGGCTGCTCCTGAGTGAAGGAGTGGAATGTCTACCGGTTTGAACTGAGGTAAGGGAATGTGAGGCAACTGGCAGTTGGAACAGAGTTCTTTTGAGGTGGGGAGGGGAAGTAGAACTCCTTAGCATCAGAGCATGTTAATTACTGTGAAAGAAATACTAATGATCTGATGGTCATTTCGAAAAATCCTTTCTTAGCGAGCACCTAGAAGCCAAGAGGAACATACAGGCCAAATATCAAGTTTGTAGGCTTTACGATTCTGGAGATTTCATGATGAGTGAGTAGTACTTGGCTATTAAGAACTATCGTCCTGTCTCCAACCTTCCTTTTTTGGGAAAGGTTGTTGAGAAGGTGGTGGCGCTTCAACTCCGACGGACCTTGAATGAAGCAGATTATCTAGACTCCTTTCAGTCTGGCTTCAGGGCTGGATACAGCACAGAAACCGCTTTGGTCGCACTGACTGATGATCTCTGGTGGGCCAGGGATAGAGGATATTCCTCTATCCTGGTGCTTCTTGACCTCTCAGCGGCTTTCGATACCATCGACCATGGTATCCTTCTGCGATGGTTAGAGGAGGTGGGGGTGGGAGGCACCGTTCTATGGTGGTTCTCCTCTTATCTCTCTGACAGGTCGCAGTCAGTGTTGGTCGGGCGACAAAGGTCGATCCCTAGGCCCCTTAAATGTGGGGTGCCGCAGGGTTTGGTCTTGTCCCCCCTCCTATTTAACATCTACATGAAGCCCCTGGGTGAGATCATTTGACAGCACGGGGTTAAGTATCATCAGTACGCTGATGATACCCAATTATATCTCTCTGCCGCGTCCCCAGCTCAGTGTAGCGGCGGACGTGATGTGCCGGTGCCTGGAGGCTGTTAGGATCTGAATGGGGGGTCATACTCAATCCTGACAAGACTGAGTAGCTATGGATGTTCCCCCCGAAGGACAGCCCAGATAGTCCATCCTTGATCCTGGGGAGCGAAAACTTACACCCCTCAGAGAGGGCACGCAATTTGGGGGTCCTCCTGGATTCACAGCTGACACTGGAACATCATCATCTGTCGGCTGTGACCAAGGGAGCCTTTGCCCAGGTTCACCTGGTGCACCAATTGCGGCCCTACTTGGATCGGGAGGCACTCCAAACTGTCACTCATGCCCTAGTCACCTCAAGGCTGGATTACTGCAACGCGGTCTACATGGGGCTACCCTTGAAAAGCATTCGGAGACTGCAACTAGTCCAGAATGCAGCCGTGCGAGCGATATTGGGTGTACCTAGGTACACCCATGTTACACCTATCCTCCGCGAGCTGCACTGGCTACCCATTGGTCTCCGGATGCAATTCAAGGTGTTGGTTATTACCTTTAAAGCCCTACATGGCTTAGGACCAGCACACCTGCGAGACCGCCTACTGCCACAATCCTCCCAGCGGCTGGTAAGATCCCACAGGGTTGGCCTCCTTCGGATGCCGTCAGCCAGACAATGTCGGCTGGCGGCTCCCCAGAGGAGAGCCTTCTCTGTGGCTGCCCCGATCCTTTGGAACAAACTACCCCCAGAAATCCGGACCTCACCCACTCATAGCCTTCAGAAAAGTTGTCAAGACCTGGCTTTTCCGGCAGGCCTGGGGCTGTTGACCTCATTGTTGAGGTCCAGCCCCGACTGAAATGAATGTATCTGTGTCGTTTTAACTTGTCTTATTTTATTTTTACTTTCTTTTATTTTCTTTCTCTTCCCTTCTGTAAGCCGCCCGGAGTCCTTCGGGATTGGGCGGCCTATAAATAAAATTAAACTTACTTACAAACTAGTATGTATGTATGTATGTATGTATGTATGTATGTATGTATGTATGTATATGTATATGTATGCATATATGTAGTTATGTAGTTATTCAAGGGTGGCATCCAGACTTTGATTCACCTCTCGTGCTAGGTGGTGGTTTCTTTCAGCCATAGTTTGTGGGAGCAGGTAAATTAACCTGGTTCACCTGTAATGATGAATTATACTGTGATAGTAGAATGAGTGGCATATCAATTTAATGAATAAATAAAATGGAATGCAAAGCTGGACACTTTGATTTATGAGGCACAAAGATTTGGCTGCTCACACTTCGCCTCACTGAGCCAAAAAGCAAATATTATAATCTTATGTTTGACTGGAGAATAGTAAAATGATTTTTTTTTTTAAAAATGAAAGGCCGCCTTTATGCCTCAGACTTCAGCGTCTTCCGCATAGCAACCGTTGCTACGAGACGACATTCCGTTGCTAGCGCTCTCCTGGCAGTTTACAAAACCCAACATTGCGACGTAACTATTACCAAAAATAAAAAAAGGAATTGGGCCACTAAAACACCTCCAGAGAAGTTTATCGATTATTAGAGAAGTAAAACGAGGGAAATATCCGGAGACTGGAATAACGGCCCTCCTAGCGAGTTTAAATAATTCACCATTTTCCTGACAGGACGCGAAAGCGCGGGCTGGAGCGAAACTGAAACTATAGAGATACAAAAAGGAAGGAACGAGAATTGGGTTTCATCGATCATCGAGTTATTTTAATATTTGTCCGACAGAGCGCTACTGGGGCCTATTTGTAATCATTTATTGCTCCATATATCATATCTATATATTTAAAAAGTGTCAGCCACCCTAGAAATAGCCCTCCTGAAGAAAAAGAGCGGCTTAAAAAGTGGGCCATGTTGTTTTTACTATCTCTAGGAGCACGGAATGGGGAGGGCCGCTCTAGGCTGGGATGAGACACTCTGTGGCTCTCTCTCCTTTTGCTGGGGAACCGAAGTGAGTTCGCCGCTTTGCGCGAAACGGGGCGCTTTGCGCGGTTCGCAATTGCTTCTTTGTAGCCTTTCCACCGCCTTCTTCATGCTGCCCGCTGATTGTGCCCAGAGGTAATTGCTTATTATTTTTAAAATATGATAATGATGGTTGGTCATCCAGGCAGCCAGATGTTTACTCTGGATTTTGCATTTGTTTGGTCCTGTTGAGTCTTTCTTAAACACCTGGGATAGGCAGGTATGGATGTTTGTTAAGTGTTAAATAATGCTAGAGATCTTATTGTGGAATGCAAAGTGTTCCAAGTAAAACTGCCTTTTGCACTTGGCCACTCCGGTTTTTGTCCATGCTCAGAGTTGTTCAAGTGATGCTCCAGATGTTTTTGTGATTGCACCCCAAAATACCTTATTGGTCCTTGTCCTTGCTTTCTTTTGGCCCAGCCACCCCACTTCGATTTGCAAGGCTTTCTATTCTGGGTGAAGGAGAGTGCAAAAATTGGCTTGAAACTCAACATTAAGAAGCTAAGGTCATGGCATCTGGTCCTCTCAATTCCTGGTAAATAAATGGGGAAGGAATGGGCGTAGTGACAGATTTTATTTTCCTGGGCTCGAAGATCATCGCACATGGGGACTGCAGCCAAGAAATCAAAAGAAGCTTGCTCCTGGGGAGGAAAGCTATGGCAAAGCTAGACAAGCACAGTAAAAAGCAGAGACATCCCCCTGCCAACAAAAGTTCATATAGTCAAGGCTATGGTTTTCCCAGTTGCAATGTGTGGCTGTGAAGGTTGGACCATAAGGAAGGCTGAGTGCCAAAGAATGGAGGCCTTTGGACTCTGGTGCTGGAGAAGACTCCTGCGAGTCCCTTGGACTGCAAGGCCATCCAACCGGTCAGTCCTAGAGGAGATCAACCCTGACTGCTCTTTAGAAGGCCAGATCCTGAAGGTGAAACTCAAATACTTTGGCCACCTAATGAGAAGGAAGGACTCCCTGGAGAAGAGTCCAATGCTGGGAAAGATTGAGGGCAAAAGAAGAAGGGGATGGTTAAAAAAGGAAGTGACTGAATGGAGTCATTGAAGCAGTCGGCGTGCGCTTCAATGGACTCCAGAGGATGGTAGAGGACAGGAAGGCCTGGAGGAACGTTGCCCATTGGGTCGCGATGGGTTAAACACAAGTTCGCAACTAACAAGAAATATTTTGGGATTTCCCCCCAGTTCTTTCTCTTCTGTTCTGCCGTCTCGCTATAGTTGTGTTGCACAGTCGTCCAGATGTTTAGGCTGGGTTGGGCATTTTGTCCACCTAATGTAGGTAGATGTTGATGTTTGAGGGTGTGAAAGGTCTTGTTGCAGGAAGTAAGCGGCTCCAAGCAAAGCTTGGATTTTGGGCTCACAACTAAGGTGCCTATCGCTATTGGTACCATCTTTGGGCAGGGGGCTGGACTAGAAGACCTCCAAGGTCCCTACCATGTCTATTATCCTGCTGGGAAATTGAAATCAAAGCTCCTTCTGGGATGTTAAGGAAAAACAGCCTTTTCTTGGCTCTTTCCAGGTTGATTTCCCTCTTCACCCAAGCCTTGGAAGATTGCACAGAGCAGAGGGCAAAACTCCAGCAGAAAATTCAACAGGGCCGTGCAGTTCTTGGGGACTGGTAAGTTGGGTGTAATTTTAAAGGGTACCTTTCAGTTTAGTGCAAGGGAAGCAAAGAATGGGACCCTCCTCCTCTTCTCTCTTCTCCTTCTTCCTTGTCTCTCTTCTCCTCTTTCTTCTCTCCTCCTCCTCTCTGCTTCACCAATCCTCTTCCTCCTTCTCCCCATCTCCTTCTCCTGTCCCTCTTCTCTTTCTTTTTCCAATCCTCCTCCTCTCTCTTTTCCTTCTTCCTTGTCTCTTTTCCCCTCTTTCTTCTCTCCTCCTCCTCTCCTTCACCAATCCTCTTCCTCATTCTCCCTTCCTTCTTCTCCTCCTTGTCCCTCTTCTCTTTCTTTTTCCAATCCTCCTCCTCTCTTTCCCCTTCCTTGTCTCTTTTCTCCTCTTTCTTCTCTCCTCCTCTCCTCTTCTTCACCAATCTTCTTCCTCATTCCCCCCTCCCTCCTCCTCCTTGTCCCTCTTCTCTTTCTTTTTCCAATCCTCCTCCTCTCTTTTCCTTCTTCCTTGTCTCTTTTCTCCTTTCTTCTCCCCTCCTCCTTCTCCTTGACCCCCTTCTATTTCTTTTTCCAACCCTCTTCCTATCTTTCTCCTTCTTGACTCTTTTCTCCTCTTTCTTCTCTCCTCCTCCTCTTCTTCACCAATCCTGTTCCTCATTCTCCCCTCCTTCTCCTCGTCCCTCTTCTCTTTCTTTTTCCAATCCTCCTCCTCTCTTTCTCCTTCCTTGTCTCTTTTCTCCTCTTTCTTCTCTCCTCCTCTCCTCTTCTTCACTAATCCTCTTCCTCATTCTCCTCTCCTTCTCCTCCTTCTTGTCCCTCTTCTCTTTCTTTTTCCAATCCTCCACCTCCTCCTCATGGAAGGAAGTCATCCCAACAATGACTACCCCAATGCCACAAATCTCCCAGTCTTTCCTAGGTTTCTGCCCACATGAAATCATTATACGCCTGAACCACCTATAAAAACTGGGATGATGCTGAAGAAGTGATGGGGAGCATCTGTTCTTGGCTGAATGTGTACACTCTCTTTTTTCTGTGCTAGGAACTCTGAGAGAGAAGATCTTGTTACTGAAGACGCCAAAACTGAGAAACATGGTAAAGGAAGCATCATTCTTTATTAGTCTCCCTTGTTATTTATGTATTCATTTAAACAGTTTATATAGCTGCCAAATATATAGCCGCACATAGGTGATTCCAGGCAGCTTGCAACATTTAAAACTCCATAATAAAAGCCCATACAAGGGACGCGGTGGCTCAGTGGCTAAGATGCTGAACTTGTCGATCAGAAAGGTCGGTAGTTCGAATCTCTAGCGCCACCTAATGGAGTGAACTCTCGTGACTTGTCCCAGCTTCTGCCAACCTAGCAGTTCGAAAGCACGTAAAAAATGCAAGTAGAAAAATAGGGACCACCTTTGGTAGGAAGATAACAGTGTTCCATGCGCCTTCAGCATTTAGTCATGCCAGCCACATGACCATGGAGACGTCTTCGGAGAGCGCTGGCTCTTTGGCTTTGAAACGGAGATGAGCACCGCCCCCTAGAGTCAGGAACGACTAGCACATACGTGCGAGGGGAACCTTTACCTGTACCTAGTAAAAACCCATAAAAACCTCCCATCTTACTTTCCAGTTCAGCAACAACAAATTCCTATCAGCCACTTTATTGGCTTCATATCAGTTCTTGGTCTGTTTTTCCTAGTTATAGAAAGTCCTGGGCCTTTGATTGAAGACCTCAAAGTCTATGCTACTTCATTACAGTCATACTCTATTCCTAGATTGATGAATTCCAGTAAACCATGGTTTGTTTATCGATGGCTTGTTGAGCAAACCGCCATTTGCTAGCATTATACAATTGCTAAATTATAATTGATTGAATTGTCACACTTGTAGCAAAAAACCAAATAAGGCACATTATAGTTACAAGTCTAATTAATAAAAAAATATATAGTTCCACAAAATGTATAAATCCAATTGTTAAATAAATGGATTCAGTGCTGTGGATCCATAGTGGTGCAGTGGCCTAGAGGTGAAGCTTTCGCCTCACAGTCAGGAGGCTGTGAGTTCAATCCTAGGTAGAGGCAGATAATTCTCTCTCAGGGCACAATGAGACTATATCTGCTGAACAAAACTCCACGTTGGCAACAGGGAAAGGCAGCTGGCCAGTAAATCACTCAGCTCCATTCAGTTGCCCTGACCCCATCCTGCAAGGGATTAATGGGGTCATTAAATGACAAAACATCCTGTGGATCCATAGAAAGCAGATTCCTAAGTTGCAAGGCTTGCCAGGGGAATTCTGGGAGTTGAAGTCCACACGATCATAAAGTTCTCAAGGTTGGGAAACGATGATCCATTTTGACTTGCTTCCTTCACCTGTAGAAACAACCGAACCTTCAGCGGAGGAGATTAAGGACCTGGAAATGCTTAACAAAGCTTTGGAGAAAGCATTACGAGTCCGGTCCAAATTCCACCAAGTGCCATGTGAGACCACCAAAGTCTCCGGAACTTCAAATAAGAAGCCGGCGAGCCAGGCTGCTTCGGAACCACCTGCGTGTCACCCTAAGGACAAGGTCCCCAGGATCCCCCAGATGCCTCCTGCGAGTAGAAAGCCGGTGGCATCCAGACAGCCCACAGCCTATATGTTGAAGGCTCCTTACAAAACTGATGCGGTGGTGAAAAGGCCACCCGTGAAAATACCAGCCGGACGGAGCTCCAGAACCTCCAAAACAGCTGGGAAGAAGTTGTCGCCAGCGGGGGTTGCCTCTCCAAAGTGCGCAAAGACAGGCAAGGACAGTCCCAAAAAGGTCCATGTTGCTGCAGAATCCGGCTTGCGCTTGGGCTCACCCAAAGGTCCATATCGCACAACGACGCCACCTTGGTTTGCTGAGGGAGGGGACTCTGCAGGAAGAGGTCCTCAAGTCCCCGAGGTCAATCCAGATCTGGAACCTTCAGGTGGGACGTGTCCTTCAGGAACAGACCCACTGAGACAAGGAACAAAACCACCAACCTGCACTCTTCAACAAAATGGGTAGGTTGCCGCCCATCCCACCTCCCAAAATTTCCCATCTGATAGAGATTTGCTTGTCCTTTGGACCTGACCGAGCATGAGCTGGATAGTGTTGTGGCCCACCAGTGGCCAGCAGAGCTGGCAGCAGATTCGGACAGTGGTTGAGGGAGGAACATGGGCCAGTCCTGGAGTCTGGGGAAGGCTCTGTGTCGGAGGCAGAGAGGGGGCCAGGACCATATGCCAGTTATCAGCTGCCTTCAGAGTCAGATGTCAGTGAGGCAGACGAACAGCTGGAGCCTGTTCCCAGTGTGCGCATGCGCAGAGTTGCCAGATGAAGGGAACAGCTAAACAACAAAGGTCGACTTGGGAGTAAATCCACAGGTGGACAATGAATGGCCCCTCCCAGATGAAATAAAAGAGGAGCAAAAGGGGAGTGGAGTTTGCAGGAGACCATTAGTTCGCTTAATTGGTTCGTGACTCTCCAAGACTCCTTGCCAAGTTTTGCAAAGATCAGCCTGGCAGCTCTCCAAGCCAGATAAGGTCTGTGACTGTAAATCCTCCTTTGAAAGACTTTGCCGGATGTGAATGAGCAGAATTCACAGTAAATTAATAAAAGGGGTTACCCAAGAGCATGAAGCAAACTCCTTGTCCCGACAAAAAACCCTTTTATTAATAGACTGTGAATTCTGCTCATTCACATCCAATAAACTCTTTCAAGGGAGGATTTACAGTCACAGACCTGTCTGGCAACTCTGCGCATGCGCACACTGGGAACAGGCTCCAGCTGTTCCTCTGCCTCACTGATGTCTGACTCCGAAGGCAGCTGATAACTGGCATACGGCTCTGGCCCCCTCTCTGCCTCCAACACAGAGCCCTCATCAGAGCCTTTCCCAGCCTCCAGGACTGGCCCAGGTTCCTCCCCAACCTCCTCACTGTCCGAACCTGCTGTCAGCTCCGCTAGTGGGCCACAATAGTGGCCTAGTTGGATAACGAAACATCTGCAAGGAAACAACCTTATAACAGAGAGCCCGAAGGACCCCCCATAGTGTATTTTGTTGTCAGTTGAGATGCTGGTGAGTGTGTGAATCTGACCAACTGTCCATCTAGGGGGTGAATCCTCCTTTTAATTCTCCTGCAGGATATCCTGTAGAAAAGATTGTTTCCTAATTTACTCATGAGGCTGATGCTATTGCACCTAACAGCCCTTATCCTCTCACTATAAATAGCAGCCCAAATGTTTTACAACTTTTAGGTTTTTCCTCGTAACAGAAATCAAAGCATCCATGAACAGAGCAGATGATTAAAGATCTGTTTGGATAAAACATGTCGATGCCTTCTGCCAAGGCAAAGGAAGCCAGCCACATCTCAAGCTTCCAAAGCAATTTTGCGAGCTAAGTTTGCCACACAGTTTACGTCCTTCCATAAGAGGATTATCTGGGGTAAACCTTCCCTAAACCTTGGCTCCATTGACTGGGCTGGAGCACGTAGGAGTAGGAAGGCAATATCTGAAAGGCAAAAGTCCCAAATTCCATGGTTGAAAGCCCTTGAATCCAAACTGAGAAAGCTTTACATTATATGCTAGTCAATCACTAGGAGACTGGGAGTTCTAGTCCCACTCTTGGTATGAATGCTGGCTAGGTGACTTTAAGTCAATTCCTAGGAGACTGGGAGTTCTAGTTCCACTTTAGGCATGAAAGCTGGCTAGATGACTTTAAATCAATCACTAGGAGACTTTAGGTTTAGGTTTAAGTTTTATTTGACTTGTATGCCGCCCTATTCCCGGAAGACTCAAGGCGGCTAACAGTCAGAAGGGGAGGGGGTACAAAAATAAAAATAGAAAACAAAAATTTAAAATACAACAACAGTCGTAACCTCGGATGGGGCTGAAAAATTCAGCCCCAGGCCTGCCGGAACAGCCAGGTCTTAACTGCTTTGCGGAAGGCCGGAAGGGTGGTAAGGGTCCGGATCTCAACGGGGAGATCGTTCCAGAGGGCCGGAGTAGCCACAGAGAAGGCCCTCCCCCGGGGAATCGCCAGCCGACATTGGCCGGCAGATGGAATTCGGAGGAGGCCTAGTCTGTGGGATCTAATAGGTCTTTGGGAGGTGACTGGCAGGAGGCGGTCTCTCAAGTAACCAGGTCCGATACCATGTAGGGCTTTAAAAGTAACGACTAGCACCTTGAAGCGTGTCCGGAGACCAATGGGCAGCCAGTGCAGCTCGCGGAGGATAGGTGTAACGTGGGTGTACCGAGGTGCACCCACAATCGCTCGCGCGGCTGCGTTATGGACAAGCTGAAGTCTTCAAACACTCTTCAAGGGCAGCCCCATGTAGAACGCGTTACAGTAGTCCAGTCTTGAGGTGACGAGGGCGTGAGTGACTATCCGAAGGGCCTCCCAGTCCAGATAGGGTCGCAATTGGTGCACCAGGCGAACCTGGGCAAAGGCCCCCCTGGTCACAGCCGACAAATGATGTTCTAGAGTCAGCTGCGGATCCAGGAGGACTCCCAAATTGCGAACCCTCTCTGAGGGGCGTATAATTTCACCCCCCAGGCTGAGAGATGGAATAGCTGGACCATCTTTGGGAGGGAGCATCATCAATAGCCACTCGGTCTTGTCAGGATTGAGCGACAGCTTGTTCGTTCCCATCCAGACCCTGACAGCCTCCAGGCACTGGCACATCACTTCTACTGCTTCACCTAAAGGCATGAAAGCTGGCTAGGTGACTAAATCAATCACTAGGAGACTGGGAGTTCTACTGCGAGGTGGCGCAGTGGTTAAATGCAGCACTGCAGGCTACTTCAGCTGACTGCAGTTCTGCAGTTCGGCTGTTCAAATCTCACCGGCTCAGGGTTGACTCAGCCTTCCATCCTTCCGAGGTGGGTAAAATGAGAATCAGGATTGTTGTTGGGGGCAATATGCTGACTCTGTAAACCGCTTAGAGAGGGCTGAAAGCCCTATGAAGCGGTATATAAGTCTAATTGCTATTGCTATTCTAGTCCCACTTTAGGCATGAAAGCTGGCTGGATGACTTTGGGCCAGTCAGGCAGTCATTCTCCAACACACCTCACAGGGTTGTTGTCACGGAGAAAATAGCAGAAGGATTGGATATCTTCACCGCCTTGAGTTATATGCGAAAATAGGAAAGGAAGGGAAGGGAAAGAAAGGAAAGAAAAGGAAGCGTAAAATAAAATAAAACAAAATTGCTTACAGGTTGCTAGTTGAATTTGGCTGGTTGAATTTTTGGAGCTCCCTGAAGGCCTTAATTTGAACAAAGAAACTGGTCAGAATTGCTTTCCTAGTTGAGGGCAAAGAGAATGATCTCAAAACTGTGTAATAGTCACGCCAGAATTGCAGAAGAGGGGTGACCGATGGCGGTTTGCTTACCTGACTTTTCAAAAATCCAATTCAAAAATGAGCTAAATTTAAAAAAAGCTTTTACAAATATTTATCTCCCACCCTCCCCACCCGAATCCAGCCCCCCCCAAACTCCCCCCCCCGACTTCCCAGAGCAAATACAGGGTATAAATCTTTAACAAACATATTCTAAAATAAACTAAAAGAAATTTAGTATCATCTTTCATTTGTGCTTTAACTCCTCTTTTGTTAGGCTAACTCTAAACAGATTATCTCATTCCTCGCTTTTTCAGTCATAAACTATCTGGAATTTCTTAGTCCCGTATTTATTTTGAATATAGTCAATCCATCTTCTCCACTCCAGTTTATATTTCTCATCTGAATGATCCTTAAGATATGCTGATATTTTAGCCATCTCTGCTAAGTTTGTTACTTTTAATGTCCATTCTTGAATAGTAGACAAATCTTCCTTCTTCCAGTATTGCGCCACTAACAGTCTTGCTGCCGTTATTAAGTACAAAATCAAGTTAGTCTCTATAACAGTACAATCAGTAGTTATGCCTAACAGGAATAACTGAGGGGTAAACTTTATCCTCTTTTTAAAAATATTTTGCATATTTTTATCCATAATGCTTTAACCTTTTTACAAGTCCACCATATATGGTAATATGTAGCATCAACACAATCACATCTCCAGCATTTAGGTTGCAAATTCGGATACATGCAAGCCAGTTTTTTAGGATCTAAATGCCATCTATAAAACATCTTATAAAAATTCTCTCTCGGATTTTGGGCTTGCGTGAATTTTACATTTCTTACCCATATCTTTTCCCATGTATCCAGCATTATTGGTTCTTCAAAATTTTGTGCCCACTTTATCATACAGTCTTTAACTAATTCTGTTTCAGAATCCATTTCTATTAATACATTATATAACCTTTTTATATGCATTTGACTTTGATCCCTAATTTGTTTCAGTCAATTGTCCTCATTTTGCATAATACCAATTTTCTGGTCTTTTTTTCCATCTGGGAGCTGGCTAAGATTTCTCCTGGTTTCCAATATTGGTGGGTTGTGCATTTACCAAGGACGATAATGCCAAGCAGTTTTTATTTGTTTTGCAGGTCTTCGCTAAAACTGCCCCTTCCGTATCAGAAAGCTTTCTCCAAGTATTCCAGGTAACCTTATCCAAATTAGCCTAATCCGCAAGTCGCTAGGAAAGGTGGGAGAAATTTGAGGGCCTTTCTGGGTTGGATGACCCAGGTTGGGGGAGTTTGCAGAAGGGACGTAGGATTCAAAAGGGATTTTGTGACCTTAGTTTTGCGGCCTTCAGAGGTGGGTCAGGAACAGGGGTGGGTTCCTGCCAGTTCTAACCTCTTCTGTAGAAGAAGTTCCACAAATCTACAGTGCCATTTAGAACCGGTTCCAGCTCCCTCCCCCTGCCCGTCCGCACACCATCAAGATGAAGAGCGAGAGGAGGAATTCTGGGAGTTGAAGTCCACAAGTCTTAAAGCTGTCAAGTTTGAACACCCCTGGGTTTTTCCCTAAAGGGTTAGGGGTGCAAGGGTCTTGTAACTTGACAGCTTTAAGACTTGCATGCTTCAAATGCCAGAGTTTCTGAGCCAACATTTTGGTTGCTAAGCAAGAGCGTTGTTAAGTGAGTTTCACCACATTTACAAGTTGGCCACTCCTACCCAGTCACATGGCCAGCAAGCCACTCCCACAAAGCAGGCCACACCTACAGAAGAGGTTCTAAAAAAAATTGAAACCCACCACTGGTCAGGAACCTCATACAGACAGCATTGTAGCATTTCTTTTGGTTTTGACCACTGAAGTCAATCAATACTTCTTGAAGTCCACAAGTCTTAAAGCAGCCAAGATTGGAGATCCCCTGATCTAAGAAATCTTAAAGCCTCGGTGGCGCAGTGGTTAGAGTGTAGTACTGCAGGCTACTTCTCTGATTGCCGGCTGCCTGCAATTTGGCAGTTCAAATCTCACCAGGCTGAAGGTTGACTCAGTCTTCCATACTTCTGAGGTGGGTAAAATTAGGACCCAGATTGTTGGGGGAAAGAGGCTGACTCTGTAAACCACTTAGGGCTATAAAGCACTGTGAAGCAGTATATAAGTCTAAGGGCAATTGCTATTGCCCTTCCTTCCTTCCGTTCTTCCTTCTGTACTTCGAATGTAGTATTGCAGGCTAACTCTGCCAACTGCCAGCAGTTCGATCCTGACCAGCTCAAGGTTGACTCAGCTTTCCATCCTTCTGAGGTGGGTAAAAGAGGACCCAGATTGTTGGGGGCAAGAGGCTGACTCTGTAAACCACTTAGAGAGGACTGTAAAGGCACTATGAAGCAGTATATAAATCTAGGTGCTATTGCCCTTCCTTCCGTCCTTCCTTCCGTCCTTCCTTCTTTACTTCGAATGTAGTATTGCAGGCTAACTCTGCCGACTGCCAGCAGTTCCATCCTGACCAGCTCAAGGTTGACTCGGCCTTTCATCCTTCCGAGATGGGTCAAATGAGGACCCAGATTGTTGGGGGCAAGAGGCTGACTCTGTAAACCACTTGGAGAGGGCTGTACAGAGCTGTAAAGCAGTATATAAGTGCTATTGCTATCTTGCACTGCATGGAATTAAAAACCCCTAAGAACTCTTCACAATATACAATTCTGCCAATAGTGTAAGTGTAACTGGCAAGAATATCTCAATCTCTTCTTCAGGCAGTAACAAGCCAGGTCTAAAGACTGGAGCGTATCCCAGGGGGCGGTTTTTGGGGGCTTATTATTTCTCACTTTTCTCCCTCTTGATACAAAGGTTGTTGGAGAAATGCCGGGATTTGAAAACAGTCCCCGAGGCAGCTGTCACCAAGAGCCAGTTTTTAGAGAAGCTGCAAGCAACTGTATCCTTTTGCTAATTTGGCCTTTTGCAGAAGAAGAAAAAGGTATCTGCAGGTATGACTAGGGCTTAGCTGTCTGGTTTTTCCTGGTGCTGACATAGGATTTTGTTATTTCTGCATTTAGTCTTTTTTTTTAATAAAAACAAAAATTGCCAAAATACATTTCCTTAGGCTTTGAATGGGGTTGTTTAACTCCATTCAAACTCCATTGGCTTCCCAAAATTGCTCCAATTTTATTGATTTCTCACTTCAATCTCTGTTTTGTTTCTAAGCAATACAGATTTTAATATGCAATAAATTTCATAATAGATAATGGGGAAGAAATGGAGATAGGGACAGATTTTACTTTCCTGGGCTCCAGGATCATTGCAGATGGGGACTGCAGCCAAGAAATTAAAAGAGTCACTTGCTCCTGGGGAGGAAAGCGATGGCAAATCTAGACAGCAGACTAAAAAGCAGAGACATCACCCTGCCAACAAAAGTGTGCATAGTCAAGGCTTTGGTTTTCCCAGTTGCAATGGATGGCTGTGAAAGTTGGACCATAAAGAAGGCTGAGTGCCAAAGAATGGAGCCTTTGAACTCTGGTGCTGGAGAAGACTCCTGCGAGTCCCTTGGACTGCAAGGCCATCCAACCGGTCAGTCCTAGAGGAGATCAACCCTGACTGCTCTTTAGAAGGCCAGATCCTGACGAGGAAACTCAAAGATTTTGGCCACCTAATGAGAAGGAAAAAGGACTCCTTGGAGAAGAGCCTCATGCTGGGAACGATGGAGGGCAAAAGAAGAAGGGACAGCAGAGAATGAGGTGGCTGGATGGAGTCACCGAAGCAGTCGGCATGAGCTGAAATGGACTCCAGAGGATGGTAGAGGACAGGAAGGCCTGGAGGAACATTGTCCATGGGGACGCGATGACTTTGCAACTAACAAAAATATGTTTCATATTGTGACCCATATTGTATGTAATGTATTCCCCAGACCAATGGAAATTCTCGGGCTTGGAGTCTTGATACATCTGCAGAACCTCAACTTGCAAAAACTGCTGTAGATATAAAGTGGGGGGGGGGAAGTGACAACTGTGAGGTTCTTGGTGCTCTCTGAGCTTGATAGTGTAAGGGGAGGAGGCAGGCAAGGAAGAGGAAGACTCTGGGGTCCTTGGTGCTCTCTGAGCCTGGTTGTTTTCTTGCAGACGTTTCATTACCAAACTAGATAACATCATCAGTGCTAGGTGAGATTTGCGGACAGCAGGAAGAGGAAGCCTGTGGGGTCCTTGGTGTTCTCTGAGCTTGATAGTTTTCTTGCAGACGTTTCATTACCAAACTAGGTAACATCATCAGTGCACAGTGTTGTCCCCTTTCCTTAAGCATATGGTCAGTTCTTCTCTCCTACGCCAGCCTTCACCCCAGCGGAGGTGAAGCAGGAGTTGGTGCACCTACGTGACCTTCACTTGCTCATCACTCAGCACATGGAAGCTGAAAGCCCAGGTGAGAAGGGGCCACTGAGTCAATGTCTTCATGCCCATCTGGGCATGGATCTGCAAGGGAGCCTGGGAACATTGCAGTCATTGGTTAAAGAAGGAGTGTCCAACATCGTCAGCTTTTAAGACCTGTGGGCTTCAACTCCCAGAATTCCCAAATAGAGAATAGGATAGGATAGAATAGAACAGAATAGAATAGAATACTGGAATGAGGAATAAAATAGAATACTGGAATGAGGAACAGAATAGAATACTGGAATGAAGAATAGAACAGAATATTGGAATGAAGAATAGAATAGAATAGAATAGAATAAAATAGAATACTGGAATGAAGAATAGAATACTGGAATGAAGAATAGAATAGAATACTGGAATGAAGAATAGAATACTGGAATAAAGAACAGAATACTGGAATGAATAGAATAGAATACTGGAATATAGAATAGAATACTGGGATGAAGAATAGAATAGAATAGAATACTGGAATGAGGAATAGAATAGAGCAGAACAGAACCTTGGAGGTCTTCTAGTCCAGCCCCCTGCTCAAGCAGGAGAACCTATATCATTCCAGACAAGTGGCTGTCCAGTCTCTTCTTAAAAGCCTCCAGTGACAGAGCACCCATTATTTCTGGTGGCAAGCTGTTCCACTGGTTAATTGTCCTCACTGTCAGGAAGTTTCTCCTTGATTCCATGTTGCTTCTCTCTTTGGTTCGTTTCCAACCATTGCTTCTTGTCCTCCTCGTCTGGTGCTTTAGAGAATAATTTGACCCCCACTTCTTTGTGGCAGCCCCTTAAATACTGGAATACTGCTATCCTGTCCCCACTAGCCCTTCCTTTCTCTAGACTAGCCAAACCCAGATCCTGCAGCCGCTCTTCATATGTCTTCCTTCTCAGAGGCACTTGGAGAAAACCCAACCTGGGTCAGAGAGTACGAAAGCCTTGTGACTTTGCAGGCCCTACAAGAGATAGTAGAGCAGCATCTCGGCAAACTGGACCAGATGCGAGAAGGTGAGAGTTACGATTCAAGGGCGTCATTAGAACTTAAAAAATGCCCTTATACACAGTTTTGTTTAACCTACTTCCTCTGGATTCCTTGGCTTCTCCTCATACAGGTAGTCCTCACCCTATGACCACAACTGAGCCCCAAATTAATGTTGTTAAGTGAGACATTTGTTAGGTGAAGGCAGCTCCATTTTACAACTTTCTTGCCGCGGTTGTTCAGCAAATTACTGTAGTTTGTTTGTGCTGTGCAGATCTGGCAGCAGATTCGGACAGTGAGGAGGTTGGGGAGGAAGATGGGCCAGTCCTGGAGTCTGGGGAAGGCTCTGATGAGGGCTCTGTGTCGGAGGCAGAGAGGGGACCAGAGCCGTATGCCAGTTATCAGCTGCATTCAGAGTCAGACATTAAGTGAGGCAGATGAACAGCTGGAGCATCTTCCCAGTGTGAGCATGCGCAGAACTGCCAGACGAAGGGAACAACTAAAGAACAGGGGTTGATTTGGGAGTAAGGCCACAGGTGAACGATGAATGGCCCCTCCCAGAGGAAACAAAAGAGCGAAAGTGGAGTGGAGTTTGCAGGAGACAATCAGTTCACTTAATTGGTTTGTGACTCTGAGGCTCCTTGCCAAGTTTTGCAGATATCGGCCTGGCAGCTCTCCAAGCCAGAGAAGGTCTGTGACTGTAAATCCTCCCTTGAAAGACTTTGCTGGATGTGAATGAGCAGAATTCACAGTCAATTAATAAAAGGGGTTTTTGTCAGGACAAGGAGTTTGCTTCAGGCTCTCGGGAAGCCTGGATTAGAGCAGTTTAGTTAATAACATGGTTGTTAAGTGAATTTGGCTTACTGGAGAAAAATATTGTGGGGGTAAGATACCCCTAGCACCTCTTGGGGTGGGTTGTTCTGTTAAGATGCAGCCTGTTGTGCCTTAAAATGGCTTCTACTGTACTGCTGTAAAATGGCTTCTACTGTGCAGCGCAGTGGAGTTGCCATGGTAACGTACTTCACAGTACTCCACAAGGGAGCTCCCTCTGGTAAGGGGGGAAAATCCAACATTAGAAATTACGTTTGGTCCGGACATTTCCCCTCTATAAATAAATACCCAGGCAATGCTGGGTTGTCAGCTAGATGCTTTTAAAGATGCTTTTCCTTCTCCGACAGCCCTGGTGTCTCATGCAGAGTTTGCCTCGCTCTGCATGAATGGCAAGGAGGACAATGACCGTGATTCTTTGGGCTTCTGCCACGCTTCCCTTGGAGAGCAAACCTGCTCGGATCCGGATTTACTGGGGCCTCCCCGACTTCTTTTTTACTCCAGCTTGGATGAGCTGAAAGAGATGGAGGCTTTAAAACTGCAGGTGGCGATGCTGGACCAGAAACTTCAGATCCAGACGGTAATTTTGCTCCCACCTCTCTTATTTTTGCCCAGGCTGACCGTTCCTGACTCTGGAGCCAACTTAGAGAGGAGATGTGGCAGGCATGAGAGCTAGCTGGGGGACTTGAGCCGATCACCAGGAGACTGGGATTTCTAGTACAATCTTAGGCATGAAAGTCAGCTGGGTTACTTTAAGTCAATCACTAGGAGGCTGGGAGTTCTAGTTCCACCTTAGGCATGAAAGCTGGCTGGGTGACTTGAGCTGATCGCCAGGAGGCTGGGATTTCTAGTACAATCTTAGGCATGAAAGTCAGCTGGGTTACTTTAAGCCAATCACTAGGAGGCTGGGAGTTCTAGTTCCACCTTAGGCATGATAGCTGGCTGGATGACTTGAGCCGATCATCAGGAGTCTGGGATTTCTAGTACAATCTTAGGCATGAAAGTCAGCTGGGTTACTTTAAGTCAGACTAGGAGGCTGGGAGATCTAGTTCCACCTTAGGCATGAAAGCTGGGTGACTTGCGCCGATCACCAGGAGACTGGAATTTCTAGTACAATTTTAGGCATGAAAGTCAGCTGGGCTACTTTAAGTCAATCACTAGGAGACTGGGAGTTCTAGTTCCACCTTAGGCATGAAAGCTGGCTGGGTGACTTGAGCCGATCACCAGGAGGCTGGGATTTCTAGTATAATCTTAGGCATGAAAGTCAGCTGGGTTACTTTAAGCCAATCACTAGGAGGCTGGGAGTTCTAGTTCCATTTTAGGCATGAAAGCTGGCTGAGTGACTTTGGGCCAGTCAGCCAGTCACACACTCTCAGTCCACAGGGTTGTTGTGGGGAAAGTAGTCGTAGGAAGAAATATTAGATGTATGTTCACCACTTTGAGTTATATGAGAAAATAATAAAGGAGGGAAGAAAGGAAAGGAAAGAGGAAGAGAAGGAAAAGAAAGGAAAGGGGAAGGAAAGGAAAGAGGAAGGAAGGGGCTTTTTTCAGGGCTGTTGTAACTTTGGTCACTAAGCAAATGGTTCTAAGTTGAGGACTGCCTATATTGGAGATGCAGACAGCAGAGTACTCAAGTCTGGCAAGATTTTGTCTACAGGTGTGAAATAATAATAATAATAATAAAACTTAACATGGAAGGAGCGCCACATCTCATTCTTGGTTTGGACATGACCTCATCCTATCTGCAGGCCCACGCACCCTGGTCAGCATGAGTTTGCCACAGATTATTTGAACCAGCCTGTTTTCTATTGCATTCCCCGGATGGTGCAGTGGTTAGAACGCAGTGGGTGTCACAATGGGTTCACCAGGATGGGAAGTCCACCATAGAACCTTCAGCTCTGAATCCTGCTGGACTTTAGGAAGGTGGGGAGAATAAGAGCTTCCTGTTAGCGCACTGAATTCTGGGAGTTGAAGTTCACACCTCTGGGGTTGAGAAACTCTGGCCTAGGCAATACAGATGGTTATCAGCACTTAGCAGACTGTTAAGAGCCCCGGTGGCGCAGTGGTTAGAATGCAGTATTGCAGGCTGACTCTGCCCACTGCCAGGAGTTTGATCCCGACCGGCTCTATCCTTCCGAGGTTGGTAAAATGAGGACCCAGATTGTTGGGGGACAAGAGGCTGACGCTGTAAACTGCTTAGAGAGGGCTGTAAAAGCATTGTGAAGCGGTATATAAGTCTTAAGTGCTACTGCCCTTCCAATCTCTTCTTTAAAATCTTCCTTCTTTCCTTCCTTCCTTCCATCCATCCATCCATCCTTTCCAATGCAGTATTGCAGACTGACTCTGCTCACTGCCAGAAGTTTGATTCTGACTGGCGCAAGGTTGACTCAGCCTTCTGTCCTTTTCAGGTGAATAAAATGAGGACCCAGATTGTTGGAGGCAATATTGCTGGCATTGTAAACCACTCGGAGTGCTTTTCAGCACTGTGGGGGCAAAATGTCTGTCTAACTGTTACCACTATTACATCTTTTCCAATGCTGGCTGTTGTCCTCTATGCAGGCTATGGAAATGGAACTCCTTCCTCTTCTAGAACACGACCGCTTTCCGGAGAGTTCTAAAGCTTCGGCGATCCGTGCTGTGTATTCCTTGTTGTGTGAAAGCGGAGAGCACGTTCCTGTTCTGGTGAAGGATGAAGAGCTATCCAGCTGAGCTGATGTGAAAATGGATGACCAGCAGCCATGCCTAGGAAGCTGTTCGCTTTTGGCCTCCATCCTTAAAATTCCAGCCCTTTCATGGCAGGTGATGGTCAGGGGCAGGTCCCTCAGCCTCTTCACCTGCGTGCACTTGTCCAGCAAATAAAACAGATTTTGTACCTCCTCATTAACTTTTTAAACACATGCCCCTTCCTCTCCCCCTTTCCCATTTACGGCTCTTCTGCCAAAACTCAGACAAGTGTGTTCTGACCGAGGCTTCCCAAGAGCAGGAAGCCAACTCCTGGTCCTGATGAAACCCCTTTTATTTAGTTTAAAGGGAATTCCTTTCCAGCAAAGTCCCGGACAACAGTCTTTCATGAGATTTCACAACTACAGGCCTTGATCAGGCTTGGAGAGCTGCCAGGCTGATATCTTCCAAATTCCACACTGTAGCAGCAATTACTTGGCAAGAAATCAGGAACAGAACTTCCCCCTAATGAATTGGACTAGTTGTCTCCTGCAAACTCCACTCCCCTTTGGCTCCTCTTTTATTTCCTCTGGGAGGTGCCATTCATCGTCCACCTGCAGCCTTACTCCCAAGTAGCTCTCTATTCTTTAGCTGTTCCCTTCCTCCAGCAACTCTGTGCATGCGCACACTGGGAACAGGCTCCAGCTGTTTGTCTGCCTCACTGCTGTCTGACTTTGAAGGCAGCTGATAACTGGCATACAGCCCTGGCCCCCTCTCTGCCTCTGATGCAGAGCCCTCATCAGAGCCTTCCCCAGACTCCAGGACTGGCCCAGGTTCCTCCCCAACCTCCTCACTGTCCGACTCTGCCGCCAGCTCCACTGACCACTGGTGGGCCACAACAAAGTGGTAGTTTGGATTACGAACATTTTCTTTCAGGTCAATCTTGGCGCCGCCCAGCCTGGGAAGTTTCTTTTCATTTCCCTTAAGTCTCAGTGTAATCCAAGCTGAACAGGAGGCTATGCGTGTGGCAGGGATTGTACCTCAGGCCCACAGAATGTTCTAAAAATCTAAAAATCTTTCTTGACGTTCGTTTTCGGGCAAAAGCTGCACTTCAGTCAGCCCTGTTTGTAAAGAGAGAGAGAATGGCCATCCAATGGCTTCCATTTCAGGACGTTTTGTTCTTATTCCACATGTTCAACTTGTTTCTCAACTTTTGGCAACTTTTAAGATGTGTGGACTCCCAGAATTCCCCCCAGCCAGTTTGCATAGAATAGATGGAACATTGAAAAGAGATGGAACATGAAAACATTAAAAAGGAGCCTTAGAGGTCCTCCACTCCACTCACCAGCTCAAATAGGAGACCCTATACCCGTGATGGTGAACTTACAGAACACGAGCCACAGGTGCAGAGCTCTCTGTGGGCATGTGTGCTGTCACCCCCACGCGCACACCTCCCACCGGCCAGGTGGTCTTCGGATCTTTGCTGCGCATGCACAGGGGTGGGCCGCAAATGGGTGACGTGCGTGGGGATTACATGCCGGAGGTGTGGTGCGCTCCCCCCTGCAGCCCATTCTTGGTCCCAGGAGGCTGCAGGGAGGTCTGCATGGCCCAAAACAGGGCACAGGGGCGGAAGATGCACGGGGGGGGGGGTCATGCATGCATGTGTGGGGTGTCATGCGTGCATTGCATTATGGGTGCAGGCACTCGTGCGCACATGCTGTTACATGCACGTGTTCTTTTGGCATGCAATGACAAAAATGCCCTATGCCATTCCAAACAAACAGCTGTCCAGGCTCTTCTTGAAAACCTCCAGTGATGGAGCATTCACAACTTCCAGAGGGAAGCCGCTCCACTGATTAATTGTTCTCACTGTTGGGAAATGTCTCCTTAATTCTAGGTCGGATCTCTCTCTGGTGATTTTCGACCCATAACTTCTTTTCCTGCTCTCAGGCACTTTGGAGGATTGAGATTGATAAGACCACCCCCGCTTCTCTGTGACAGCCCGTCAAATACTAGAAGACGGCTAATACGTTACTACACCGAGTTGTTCTCTGCATTAGCTTAGACTAGGGGTAGTCAACCTTTTTATACCTACCGCCCACTTTTGTATCTCTGTTAGTAGTAAAATTATCTAACCGCCCACCGGTTCCACAGTAATGGTGATTTATAAAGTAGGGAAGTCAATTAAATTTTAAAAAGGAAAGTGCTTCAATATCGGACAAAACCCATACCGCCCACCATGAAAGCTGGAACGCCCACTAGTGGGTGGTAGGGACCAGGTTGACTACCACTGGGTTAGACATACCCAATTTCTGCAATCATCTATCTCTGTAATTTCGCCTCCAGTATCCTTAACATCTCCGTAGCTTTTCTCTGCAAAACTTTCCAGGGTCTGCAAAACTTTCCAGGGTCTCAACAGTAGTTTATTGCTTCACACATGCCAGAGGTGGGTTCCTGCCAGTTCGCACCAGGAAAGGCAAGTGAGCAACTTTGGACCAATCACCAAGACAATTAAGTTCTACAGTAGTCCTACCTTAGGCATGAAAGCCAGCTGAGTGACTTTGGGCCAATCATCAGGAGACAGGGAGTTCTAGTCCCAGTTCGAAAGCACGTAAAAATAGCAATAGCAATAGCAGACTTATATACCGCTTCATAGGGCTTTCAGCCCTCTCTAAGCGGTTTACAGAGTCAGCATATCGGCCCCAACAACAATCCGGGTCCTCATTTTACCCACCTCGGAAGGATGGAAGGCTGAGTCAACCCTGAGCCGGTGAGATTTAAACAGCCGAACTGCAGAACTGCAGTCAGCTGAAGTAGCCTGCAGTGCTGCATTTATCCACTGCGCCACCTCGGCTCCATGCAAGTAGAAAAATAGGAACCACCTTTGGTGGGAAGGTAACAACGTTCCATGCGCCTTCGGCGTTGAGTCATGCGGGCCACATGACCACGGAGACGTCTTCGGACAGCGCTGGCTCTTCGGCTTTGAAACGGAGATGAGCACTGCCCCCTAGAGTCGGGAACAACTAGCATGTATGTGCGAGGGGAACCTTTACCTTTTACCTAATATTGAAATACATGGGAATACATGAGAATTCCTGCATCCAGAGCTTGGTTGGTCAACAGGGACACAAGGTCTCCAAACTCTGCATTTTCCAGGCACATCCTTCACGCACATCAGAAGTGCCCATTTTCCTGGGCACTTCATTAAAGTTTTCCCAAGCACAAAGAGCTGGGTTTTTTTTCCTTTTGGCTTACTTTTCCGAAAAAAACTTAGCAAGAGAAAAGAAAACCTCTCTAGCTAGACTCCCTTAACAAAGATAGATTCTGGGAAACGTCCTTTGTCCCCAGTCTCCTCTTTTCTCCCGTTTGAAACCGACCCTGAGTTGAATGGAACAATTTTTCTTAATTCTTGAATGGATTCAATTAAGCTTGCAATCCCTCTCAACACCCCCCCTCACCCCTTCCTCTCTTTTCTCTCCTGGATTGAATTCCTTGTGCAATTGAACTGGCTTGCAACACACACCGCCCTCCCCTCGTCCACTAAAAAGTGGGGGGGGGGTTGTTCCTAGGAAGAGAAAGAGAGAGATTTGGGAGGCAAAAAACGGATGAAGATGCTTGAGCTGGAAGTTGAGATGAAGGAAGCAGGGGGGACTGGTTAATTAATTAGCCCCTAAAGGCTGAGAGGGTCTGCTAACAGGGTCAGCAGAAGAAGGCCGCCATTGTGCGTGGCTCGCCAGCTCTCGCATACAAAAAGTTTGCCTAAGATGCAACCACCATTTGGGAATTAGAACAAGGCTTTAACAGATTAACAGAGTTGGAAGGGACCTTGTAGGTCACCTAGTCCAACCCCCATCCAGCAGACCTTACACCATTCCTGAAAGATGGGAGTCCAGTCCCTTCTTGAAAGCTTCCAGTGATGAAACTCCCACAACTTCTGAAGGCAACTTCTGTTCCATGGGTTGATTGCTCTCACTGTCAGAAAGTTCCTCCTTTTTTCCAGGTTGAATCTCTCCTTGGTCAGTTTCCATCCATCATTCCTTGTCTGGTTGCTTTGGAGAATAGCTTGACCCCCTCCTCTCTGTGGCAGCCCCTCCAATATTGGAACACTGCTATCCTGTCTCCCCTGGTCCTTCTCTTCCCTAGACTAGCCAGGCCCAGTTCCTGTAACCATTCCAGGCACTAGATGTGTTTCTTGGCAGCCAATTCTGGACTAGCAGAAACTGGTGGGATTGGGGAAGTACAAAGCATCGTGGTTGAAAGGCTGGGTGGCGTTTATTGAGGGGTCCCTGATGTTCTCTGAGCTTGTCATGTTCTCTCGTGAAGGAGAACTCCTCTTCAGGAACATGTCCATCCTTCCACGGAAAGTACATCACAATTGGGACTGGAGGCTAAAACGTATAAAGGACGGTTACTAGAATTAGGTATGTCTAGTTTAATGAAGAGAAGGATTAGGGGAGACAGGATAGCAGTGTTCCAATATCTCAGGGGCTGCCCCTAAAGAAGAGGGAGTCAAACTATCCTCCAAAGTGCCTGAAGGCAGGACAAGAAGCAATGGGTGGAAACTAATCAAGGAGAGAAGCAACCTAAAACTATGGAGACATTTCCTGACAGAAAAATTAATCAGTGGAACAGCTTGCCTCCAGAAGCTGTGGATGCTCCCGCACCAGAAGAGATTGGACACCCATTTGTCTGAAATGGTGCAGGGTTTCCTGCCTGAGCAGGAAGTTGGACTGGAAGACCTCCGAGATCCCTTCCAACTCTGTTATTCTGTTAATTGAATGAAATATCCACAGTCACCAACTCTCTCTCTCTCTTGCTAATTCTGCAAAAAAAAAAGGGGGGGATTGGAGGGGGAGATCCTAGGAAATGTCATGATGAGTAGCTGCATATGCTCCACTATAAACACGCATTTGGCTGGGCATGCTTAGGAAACCATCTGGCTTGTACACTATGCCCTGTGGATTACCAGGCTGAACACATTCAGAGCAGCTAGCTTTCAGTGCAAAGTTCACATCACCTTGCAAGTCAGATAGAAGAGAATATTTGATGGGGTCGGTCAAATATGCAATGAGTCTTGAGTCCCCTTGGACCCACAAGAGATCTAACTCCAGCCTTAAATTCCATTGACTCTTACCTACCACCAATTTCCTTTGACCATTAGAAACTCAGATTATTGTAAAGAGTTTAAGCTTGCAATAAACCTTTATATTCATTTGAAAAAAAAAAGAGAATATTTGTAGTTCAAGGTTAAATTGTGGGGGCCTTAGTACTCTTTGAGCCTGGTGGTTTTCTCGCAGACATTTCATTACCAAACTAAATAACATCATCAGTGCTAGAAAGGAGCGGGGTTTGCTCTTTGTTTATATGCAAGTGCCAATAGAAAAGATGGGTTGAACTCTGGAATCCTTAGTGCTCTCTGTGCTTGGTTGTTTTCCTGCAGATGTTTCATTCCCAAACTAAATAACTGATGTGTCTGATGACGTTACTGTTGTGGCCCGCCAGCGGAGCTGACAGCAGAGTCGGACAGTGGGGAGGTTGTGGGGGAACCTGGGCCGGTCCTGGAGTCTGGGGAAGACTCTGATGAGGGCTCTGTGTCGGAGGCAGAGACGGGGCCAGGGCCGTATGCCAGTTATCAGCTGCCTTCGGAGTCGGACATCAGTGAGGCAGACGAACAGCTGGAGCCTGTTCCCAGTGTGCGCATGCGCAGAGTCACCAGACAAAGGGAACAGCTGAGAAATCAGGGTCGACTTGGGAGTAAGGCCACAGGTGGACGGTGAACGGCCCCTCCTAAAAGAGGAGCGAAAGGGGAGTGGGCTTTTGCAGGAGACAATTTGTTCATTCATTCATTTGTTTCAGGAGTGTGAAGATCTGTCCGTGAATCTCAGAGACTCTGTGCCCAGTCTTTCCTTGCACAGCACTGCGTTTGGACAATATTTACATGGCAGCTTTCCAAGCTAGATAAGGTCTGGAGTTATAATTTCACCTTTGAAAGACTGTTCGCCGGGATTTTGCAGAATGTGAATGAGAGGAATTCACATTCATTTAATAAAAAGGGTTTTGTTGCGACCAGGATTCTTCCTCTTGCTTTTTGGGGAAGCCTAGGTCAGAACAGCTACCTAGTTTGGTAATGAAAGGTTTTCAGGAAAATAACCAGATCCAGAGAATATCAAGGACCGCACAGTAAAGATATACTTAGGAATAAGCTGTTACTGATGCTTTAGAATGGCTATAGTAGAGCAGTATTTCTCAACCTTGGTAACTTGAAGATGTTCGGACTTCAACTCCCAGAATTCCCCAGCCAGCGAATGCTGGCTGGGGAATTCTGGGAGTTGAAGTACGGACATCTTCAAGTTGCCAAGGTTGAGAAACACTGTAGTAGAGACTGGATATGATCATATTAACTCAGCCTAATTGGCTGTTTCTAATTGACATAGATTTACGGAAATTCCGGCTTTTGATTCTGAAACTGGGCCTGGATTCTGTCTTTGATGGCTCATTTTCTGCAAGAATGCTGTAGGTGAACCTCTGCTTGGCTCCTGAACCTAATGTGAGTTACTAGTTTTCTGCTCCACTGAATTCATGACAGGTGATTTCAGCGGCTCAGCTACATTCTGGTTAGGTTAAGGCGCAGCAAAACACTTTCTCCCCCACCCACCCCCATCATCAGTTGGACTGAAGGAAAGAAAGATCTTCCTGGAGGAAAACGCCAAACTTTTTAAGAGCCAGGAATTTGGTAAGACGATGCTGGATCACAAGGAAAAAAAGATGGTGTCCGTTTAATACATATCCTGTTTGAATCGGATTCTATCACCCCCATCGGTTGGGAGGCGTGACATCACAGGGCTGTGTCCTCACGCCAACAACACAACACACCCAACTTCATTGTGACTTCTACCCAACACCTATCAATAGCAACCACCTGATGTGGCTTGATGTGAAATACAAACCTAATGAGTTCTGGCCATCATTCATGGTTAATTTGAACGTAGCCTGTTTCCCCGAAAATAAGACCTCCCCGGATAATAAGCCCAATCGAGCTTTTGAGCGCAGGCCTCCCCTGAAAATAAGCCCTCCTTCACCTCAGAAATAATAAGACCTCCCCAAAAATATTGCAACACAGCAGCAGCCATGAGATGCCCACGCTTGCCCTTTCCTGCACCTCAACAATAATAAGAGCTCCCCAAAAATATTGCAAGCCTCCTGCACCTCAAAAATAATAAGACCTCCCCAAAAATATTGCAAGCCTCCTGCACCTCAAAAATAATAAGACCTCCCCAAAAATAAGGCCAAGTGCTTATTTCAGGGGTCAAAAGAAAATAAGACCCTGTCTTATTTTCAGAGAAATGCGGTAGAATTAAACTTTACAAGGCTTTGAGCTTCTTGCATTTCCCTGGAAGCAAGCAGAGTTGGATTCTTGGTTTTGGGGTCTCTCCCTCACCTGATTTGCTGGCAGGGTGGAGACAAGGATGAACTGACCCACTTTGGTTGGGTGATGGGAAATGAACCACGGCTTTGCTTTCTCCTTTGGCCAGCCCAGAGCAAAATTGGAACCCTTGCTTTGAAAATCCTTTGGTTTGAGCCAAGAGAGAGAATTCCCTACAGTGGTCACCCTCTGTTGATTTTCTAAAAGTTTCTCTTTGTGAGCTTCCAAGGAGGCAGACCAATTGCGTTTTCAAGAGCGTTGAGAATTTGTGAGACACTTGAATGCAGAATGGCTCGGATCATGAAGTTCCCTCTGATCTTCGGTCCCTGTTGCGGGGGGGGAGGGTTAAGAAAACCCCAAATAATTAGTTGTTGGTGAAGGCGTCACATTGCAATTGAATCATGGTTTGCCCCACTGTGATGTTAAACTAGAACTGGCAGGGTTTGCAGCCTTAGAAACTGCAATGCTTGGATTCACACAACCCACCAAAATCAAGGAGAGAGTAACAGAATAACAGAGTTGGAAGGGGCCTTGGAGGTCTTCTACTCCAACCCCCTGCTCAGGCAGGAAATCCTATACCAATTCAGACAAATGGTTGTCCAATCTCTTCTTTAAAACCTCCAGTGATGGAGCACCCACAGCTTCTGGAAGCAAGCTGTCCTACTAAATAATTATTTTTCCACTGTTAGGAAATTTCTCCTTAGTTCCAAGTTGCTTCTCTCCTTGATTAGTTTCCACCCATTGCATCTTGTCTTGCCTTCAGGTGCTTTGGAGAATAGGTTGAACCCCCTCTTCTCTGTGGCAGCCCTTCAAAATACTGGAATACTGCTATCATGTCATCCCTGCTCTTTCTTTTCACTAGATTAGGAATACACAATTCCTGCAACCATTCTTCATAACGTTTTATTTATAACTAGCTGATAACCCAGCATTGCCTGGGGAATTTATTTATGTTAAACCTGTATTAGACAGAAAAAGGAATGAATTATATCTATAGTGTCAAGTCAAAGTAATGCTGGAAAACACACACACACACACACACACGAACCTGAATCTAAAATGCACACTATCACTGTCAAAAGTACTGTGATTTGACACTATAGATATTCCATTCCATTTCATTTTAGCAGCCCAGCCGTTCCAGAGTTATGCTGGAACACGCACGCGCACACACACATGCACACACACACGGAGTCTGAGGGGTGTTAGAGGTGTTTTATTCCCATAGTATTTGTTTCCAGAAAGTAAGTCACCTGTGTACCAAGTTTGGTTGAAATTGCTCAAGGCGTTCCAGAATTATGCTGGAAAACACACACACACTTATATATATTTAGCTGTATCTATTGCTTCTTGCCTTGCCGTCAAGTGCTTTGGAGAATAGATTGACCCCCTCTTGCTTGTGGCAACCCCTTAGTGGAACACTGCTATTGTGTCCCCGCTAGTCCTTCTTTTCATTAAACTAGACATACCCAATTCCATACATTATTGCAGGTCTGAATAAGGCATGAAAGTCTAGCCTCTCTTTCAAGGTTTTTCCTGAGTGGTTTACTTGTTGGTCCTGCAGTTCATAAGGCTAAGTCCAGAAGAAAGAAATTGCATAATGTTGCATTGTTCGAACACCTTCCTCTTAATAAAGGGATAAATAGTGCAATATTTTCTTTCCATTTATTGTATTTCAATTTTCAACCGGCATATTACCGCATAATTCATCACAAACTGTACTTTAGAAATGCTTCCAATCTAATTATAAACGATTAACAGTGCAAATATAATGAAATAACCTAGAGTACTAGAATCTAAATGACTCTCAGAATGAATATTTAAAATCCACACGGCTCTTTAAAAATGCATTAAATTATCCTAAACAAATGCCGAAATAAAACGATAACAATAACATCATAACAGAGTTGGAAGGGACCTTGGAGGTCTTCTAGTCCAACCCCCTGCTCAAGGAGGAGACCCTATAGCATTTCAGACAAATGGCTGTCCAATCTCTTCTTAAAAACTTCCAGCACCCACAACCTCTGAAGGCAAACCGTTCCACTGATTAATTGTTCTCACCATCTGGAAATTTCTCCATAGCTCTAGGTTGCCTCTCTCCTTGGTAAATTTTCATCCATTGCTGTTCTGACCTAAGTTTCCTCAAAAAGCAGGAAGCAGAGTCCTGGTCCCGACAAAGCCCCTTTTATTAAATGAATCTGAATTCCGCACCTTCACATTCAGCAACCACCTAGTAAACAGTCTTTCAAAGGAATGTTTATGATTACAGACCTTATCTATCTTGAAAAGCTGCCATGTAAATATTTCCCCAAATGAGGTGCTGTGCAAGGAAAGACTGGGCACAGAGTCTCTGAGATTCACGGACAGATCTTCGCACTCCTGAAATGAATCTAATGACTGAACGAACAAATTGTCTCTGGCAAAAGCCCCCTCCCCTTTCGCTCCTCTTTTATTTCCTATGGGAGGAGCCAATCACCTTCCACCTGTGACTTTACTCCCAAGACGACCCTGATCTCTGAGCTGTTCTGGCAGCTCTGCGCATGCGCACACTGGGAACAGGTTCCAGCTGTTCCTCTGCCTCACTGCTGTCTAGCTCTGAAGGCAGCTGAGAACTGCCAGACAGCCTCAGCCCCATTTCTGCCTCTGATGCAGAGCCCTCGTCCAAGCCTTCCCCAGCCTCCAGGACTGGCCCATCTTCCTCCCCATCCTCCTCACTATCCGACTCTGTTGCCAGCTCTGCGGGTGAGCCACAATACTTGCTTCTTGTCCTGCCTTCAGGTGCTTTGGAGAATAAGCTGATCCCTCCCCCCCTCTTCTTTGCGGCAGCCCCTGCCTCAAATATTGAAATACCTTCAAAACTCTCCAAACTAAGACTAAGCAGTAGAATTAACTAACAATAAATTAAATCAAGGGCAGTTATTCTAGGACTAGAAAGGTATTTCCTCTAAGGAAACAGATGCATGACTCACCACCCACCAAGACATCTGAAGAGATACATCACGAATGTTTTATACGCAAGTCAACCTTTGGTCTCACCTGATTGATACAACAGAAATAGGCCGGCTGAGGAACACACAAGACAAATCCAATATATCAGCTGGGGAGCAAAAATATTTCCTTGCTTCCTGTTGCTCATTTCTCACTCAGCTATAATCCAAGGGATGATTTAACCCAAAATAAATGCCCAGGGTAGGATTTGGTACTCTGGACAGTTCCCTAGTGCTGGATTTATGCAGAAGGTGAAAATTACATGTTCATAAATTTAATCCAGGTAGTCCTCGATTTATGATCGCAAGGGGGAACCAGAATTTCTATTACTAAGCCCAGCGGTTGTTATATGAGTTGTGCCCAGTTTTGCAACCTTTTATTTTGGCATTTTTGTTGAGAGAATTACTGCAGTCGTTAAGTGAATCATGCAGTCGTTATGTGAATCTGTTTTCCCTTGTGGACTTTGTTTGTCATAAGCTGCTGGGAAATACATGGCATTTGCCAAATTCCCAAATTGCATCATCCTCACTCGTTTACAGAACTTCTGCCCCTGCTTAGACCACCAGGGAATGCTATTATTATTATTTTTAAGTAGTGGCTGATCACCTGCCCAATATGGGGGGAAACCAACAAATCATTACCTGTTGTGTGATTTGGAAAATCTATCTATCTATCTATCTATCTATCTATCTATCTATCTATCTATCTATCTATCTATCTATCTATCTATCTATCCATCCATCCATCCATCCATCCATCCATCCATCCATCCATCCTCAAATTAATCTATCTATCTATCTATCTATCTATCTATCTATCTATCTATCTATCTATCTATCTATCTATCTATCTATCTATCTATCTATCCATCCATCCATCCATCCATCCATCCATCCCTATCCCTATCCCTATCCCTATCCCTATCCCTATCTCTATCTCTATCTCTATCTCTATCTCTATCTCTATCTCTATCTAAAAACGGCTGTGTGTGTCTATGTTCCAGCATAACTCTGGAACACCTTGAGTAATTTCAGCCAAACTTGGTACACAGATAACTTACTCTCTGGAAACAAATACTGTGAGGGGAGGGGTAAGACACCCCTAAAACTCCTCAGGGTGTGTGTTTTGTTAAGGTACAGCCTGTTGTGCCTTAAAATGGCTTCTATTGTACTGCCGTAAAATGGCTTCTACTGTGCAGTGCAATGGAGTTGCCATGGTAATGGCTTCACAGTATTCCACAAGGGGGAAAATCCAACATTAGAAATTACCCTTGGTCCAGACATTCCCCCCTATAAATAAATACCCGGGCAATGCTGAGTTATCGACTAATCATGGATAAATAAAGAGCTTCCTCGGAGACACAAATGACAACCTTCATTAAGAACCAGGCCAGTGGTCTACGTAAACCAGGAATTACTATTCTGGCGATGTATACAAACCGTGGCCACATTGAACCTCGGCAAAGTCTGAAAAGCTCTGTAGAAAACCTGGTTAGCTCTTGGATGGAACACCAAGAGGAAATACCAAGATCTTAGACTAGGCTAGGAAGTAAACAAGCAGAACATTACCGATGGAGGTTATGCACAGTTAATTCTTTGAACGTAGCACAAATAAGTTTACATTAAAATGAAACACAGCTCAGTTTATTTCTTAAGCTAGGCCCACCCTTGTTCTTCTAACTTTTTGAAGACATACTGAAGCTGGAGGAGAAAAAAAAATTATCTTGAAGTAGTGTTTAATCTGGTGCAAATTTATGACACTGTTTTGTGGAGAAGCGTGTGTTCCACGCCTAGCTAAGAATCATGTTTTTTTAAAAAAAAATATTATGCCATGATCCTCCCAGTTACCAGTCACTAGACTGTTTTAATTCATCTCCTACTTTGAGTATTTTATTCTAATGTTTTTGTTTTTCACTAAGCTTTCAGTACTGTCCGTGTGCCATTCCTGCCTCAGTTGATTTATTTTTCTGGAGATAAATTCTAACACTGCTTTCTTGCCAATTGCTTTCTTTGCTTATCTTCATTCTGATGGCTAATTTATCTGCAACTCTACTGGATTTTCATTTTCAACACTCTGCTGATTTCTAATATCTGCCCCAGCTCAGTTCAGGGTATTCAATCCTGTCAAACGTCTATGGGGATGCTTAGTCATCAGGATTATCCCAAAGGTCCTTTTTCAAGAGGCAACTACCGCATTTTCTGGAGCATAAGACGCACCTTTTTCCCACCTAAAAGAGGGTGAAAATTTGGATGGGTCTTATACACTGAATGTAGCCCCGCCCACCCACCGGCCCCCACCCTTTGGCCTCTGCCTCCTAGCAATTTTCCTCCTTGTAGCAAAGGGGGAAAATGGGGCTTGTGGAGGCTGCAATGGGCTATAGAAATCCCTGCAGCCTGAAACAGCTGATGATCGGGATTCAGCCCAGGCTGAAATTGAAAGTGAAACTTGCTGTCGGCTCCATGAGGCAAATTGCTGGGAGGCAGAAGCAGATTTTTATCCCTTGTTTTCCTCTCAAAAAGCTAGGTACTTCGAAGCGTCTTATACTCTGAAAAATACAGTAGACTTTCTGGTCTTTAGGTTTTAGGTTTAGGTTTTATTTCATTTGTATGCCGCCCTATTCCCGAGAGACTCGGGGCGGCTAACAATCTGGAGGGGAGGGGGATACAAAATAAAAATAAAAAGATAGACAATTTAAAATAGAGCAACAGACGTAACCTCGCATGGGGCTGAAAAATTCAGCCCCAGGCCTGCCGGAACTGCCAGGTCTTAGTTGCTTTGCGGAAGGCCGGAAGGGTGGTAAGGGTCCGGATCTCAACGGGGAGATCGTTCCAGAGGGCCGGAGCAGCCACAGAGAAGGCCCTCCCCCGGGGAGTTGCCAGCCTACATTGGCTGGCAGATGGAATTCGAAGGAGGCCTAGTCTGAGGGATCTAATAAGTCTTTGGGAGGTAATTGGCAGGAGGCGGTCTCTTAAGTAACCAGGTCCGATACCATGTAGGGCTTTCTTTGAAGATGTTTCACTTGAGGACACAGATAAACCTCCAAGTGGCCTCAACGACTCTCTAAAAGGATGCAAATGACCAGCTCTATCTGCAAGGAGTATAAATCCTTCCATTCCCCACTAGCATCCGGTCAGAGCTGAAGAAGCTTCCTTGGATGAGAAAGCGAAACATCTTCACAGAAAAACCAGAAAGTTCAGTTGCCTCTTGAAAAAAACACCTTTGGGACAATTTTGTGAAAGGTTCTTAAAATGTGTAACCCAACAACATATTCATCTCTGGGGGGGTGGGGGTGGGGAACAAGAAACAGAGGATTCCTGAGAAGAAATTCTCAAATTATGATCATAATGGAGCTTGCCCATCACGGTCATAACTTGTGACCATCATAAAGCGGGTCAGTCATGTGACCAACCTCATTTTATGAACTTGTTTGCAGTGGTCATTAAACAAATGGCATGGTTGTTAAGTGAACCCTTGGTCAACCCTGTTGTAAGTATCCTCAAGATAGATCTGTCAGAACTGGTCATAACTCAAGGACTATCTTTATTTCTTCGAGATCTGACCACAGGCCGTTGAGCGTTGCATTCTGTTCTCAGGGTATTCAAATGAATGTTACTTCCAGGAAATTAACAAGCAAGGCTGAATCTAAAAGCTACCCTCAAGATGTCTTCTTCATCAGCTGAAACTGATCTGTTAGATTTATGAAATGCAAGAGCTCAAGATGGCGTCTTCTGAGGTAAGTTAAGCTGAGAGAAAAGGACTGGCCCTAAGTCACCTGGCTGACTTTTATCCGTAAAGAAGAACTAGAATTTGGGTCTCCACACTACTAATCCAGTATTTTGACCATGATTTATCTAGGCTTTTGGGCTGAGAGAGAAAAATTGGCCTCAGTTCCCTCAGGAATCTTCCATGCCTGAAGCATGGCTAAGAGTGACATGATAGCAGCCTTCTAATATTTGAATATAATATTTGGACATATTCTTATATTAATATTTAATATTAATATAGGGGCACAGTGGCTAAGATGCTGAGCTTGTCGATCAGAAAGGTTGACAGTTCAGCGGTTCGAATCCCTAGCACCGCATAATGGAGTGAGCTCCTGTTACTTGCCCCAGATTCTGCCAACCAAGCAGTTCGAAAGCATGTTAAAAAATGCAAGTAGGAAAATAGGAATCACCTTTGGTGGGAAGGTAACGGCGTTCTGTGCGCCTTCGGCATTTAGTCACATGACCATGGAGACGTCTTTGGCTAGCGCTGTCTCTTCGGCTTTGAAACAGAGATGAGCGCTGCCCCCTAGAGTCGGGAACGACTAGTACATGTGTGCGAGGGGAACCCTTACTTTAATATTTGAGGGGCTGCCAGAAAGAGGAAGGGGGTCAACCTATTCTCCAAAGCACAAGATCTAAGAGATGGAAGACGATCAAAGAAAGATCCAGCCTAGAATTAAGGAGAAATTTCCTGATAGTGACCAAAAAAAATATCAACCCCTGGAACAGTGTGTCTTCAGAACCTGCAGGTGCTCCATCACTGGAGGTTTTCAAGAAGAGACAGGACAGGCATCTGCCTGAAATGGTACATGGCTTCCTGCTTGAGCCGGGGGTTGGACTAGAAGATCTCCAAGGTCCCTTTCCAACTCTGGTGATCCTGATACTGATCTGGCCTTCCCACTCCATGAAACCTTCCTAGTTGCCCCACACTGAACAGAAGACAGAGACGGCAGTTTCTCTCTGTCCCCCTCTTTGTAAAGAAAAGCTAAAAGAACTCCGACACATCCAAACTTCTGAAGCAGGTCGACAAATCTCAATAGAAGCACTTGGGTCAGGATTCGTTGACCAGGACAAAACCAAGAAGTCGTCATCACAAACGATGAAAGCAGTCACCCCTCCTTTCTGTCGTGTGTGTTTGTGTCTGTCGTTTCCCCCCCCCACCAGGATTCCAGGGGAGGAGAAAGGATGGTTTATTCAGCCCCTGCCCTCTCCCCGTCAGGATTTTTCTCCGAAACAGTTAACAGCATCGGAGCTCCTGCCCACACACATGATCTCATTTCTCCTGCCTGCCAATCCCAGCCATTGGCTGCTACAGCAAAAGAATCAGTGGGAGCCAACACTGGTGCAGAAAGCTAGAAACCTTCACCAGCCAGAAGCAGCCAGAGAAGAGAGAGAGAGAGAACGCAACAAGAGAAGAAATGAGAGAGAGAGAGAACGCAACAAGAGAAGAAACGAAGGAGAGGACTTTCCTTGTGGTTCTCCACTTCTAGAAAGAAGCGACGTTGCAAGAGTTCTGGATCTACGTTTTTCCCAGAGAGTTGGGGGTCAGAATCTTCCAACGGGGCACCTGTCAGAATGATGAACTGTAAGTCCAACTCGCTGACTTGCCTCCAAGGGGGAAAATCAGGGCTGCCTGTAGCTGCCACCACGGACTCCACCGCCACTTTGAATAAGCTAGCCCTGGCCACGGGGGGCACCGAGAAGTCGTGGTACCGTTGCATCTTCCCCTTTGGCATCGTTGCCTTGGTGATCGGCATTGCCGCCATCTGCATCACCTTCACCATCAATGGGCCCCAGATGGACATTGCCAAGGTGGTCTCAGTGGCCACTTTGCTCTTTGGAATCGGCCTCCTGGTGGCTGCCTTGGTCTGCTGGCGGGCCAAACGAGAGCGTCAACGGAAGAAGCAGCGGGAAGAGCCCCTTCCCTTAGAGCCGGGGGGTCTCTGAAGCCCACCTTGAGACGAACACCCCCCCCCCAGGAATCAATCTTTGCTGTAGAGAACCCTGTCGTTTTCATGTCATCCATGGCAGAGGTTGGGAAAGAAGCTATGGAGACGCACATCCCATGTGTCTTGGGGATGGAGAAGCATAGAAGCTAGCCAGGGGCCCCTTGGAGCTCCTTTAACTCAGCGCGATGAGTGGTATTATGGACTAGTTAAGGTGGTCAGCTCAGGCTAAGGAGAACGGAGAATAAACCCCTGCAGGTGAGCGACCAGGATCGGTGCCCAGCTGACCATACTTCAGCCTTTCCCCTTTCCCCATCCTCTAGGAAGATGGTTTGATCTCAGCCAATGGGGCTGTGGACAAAAACCCCCAAGGACTAACTTCAGGAAGAGAGTAACAAAAATCCACAGTCCTTTCCTTGAGGATATGGACTGCTGTTTTCCAGTGCAGCTGCTGCGCCCACCTCTGTCTAACGGTGAAATAAACAAACCCAAATATCCTTTTTTTGGGGAAAAACCTGAAACTTCAATCCCAGGGCATGGAGCTGGAGGTCGTGAGAAGTTCCAAGTGGCTTCTAAGTGTGCGTCGTTTTTACCCCCCCCCCCCCGTCTTTGGTGATCGTGGGATGAAGAAGGAGACCAGGATTCCACCTGGGCTTATAACAGCCACCCTCATTTTCCCACGTGTGAAACCAGGTTGAAAGTTCCTGCGCAACTTTTAGGCACAGACAAGGATTCCCTTCGGCGGCCAAGAGGTTCAACAAGTGAAGACGGAGAACCTGATTTGTTCTCGGGTGGGAAAGTGGGTGGCGTGCCAAGATGCCCGCCTTGCTTTGCCAAACCTCACGACGATGCCGAGCCAGCTGTCGCAACTGTCACTGCTCCTTGCAAAGTGGTACAGCTTCTTAAGACTGTAAGGATTTGAGGGAGGGGAATGTGGGAAAGAAGGGAGGTTTGATTTATTACGGAGTAGCAGTTTGGTGTCTCAAAACGATGCAGCCATGCCCGCCCCTCCCTCTCCTTTGGAAGCACTGTGTAGTAGGGAGTTGGGAGATAGCGAGTGAAAACTTGATTTCCCCGGGAATAAATTCCTAGGGACACAGATCCTGCCCTCTTTCTCTCTTACTGGGCCTTGCTTTGGGATACATTCTGCCTGAGTCAGGCTGCACCAGAGAATTGGGCACTTGTGCTTGTAACATCAAAAGGATCCCTGACTCCATTAGCCGTTTCTGGGCAAGAGTTGCCAAAAAAAAAAAAAATAGCTTGAGTCTTGTCCTCCTACATTGGGAGTTTTGGAGGGTGAAAAAGCAAATTTGTGGGGCAAGCTTGGGCTATTAGAGAGAGTGAAAAATGAGATGCAGTAATGTATTTTACAAATAGATGCATAAGGGAATTAAAACATTGCCCGCTTCACCTTTTGAAAGTCATTCTTTGGAAGGCGTTTCGGATCCTGGCAAGATATCTCGTAGGCTGGTTTTGATGCCTTCTCCATCATCCCGTTAAATCCAGAGTGTGCTCCAGAAGCTGTGTGTGTGAGAGAGAGAGGGAGGGAGGGAGGGAGGGAGAGAGAGGGAGGGAGGGAGAGAGAGAGAGAGATTGAGAGAGAGATTGAGAGATTGAGAGAGAGAGAGATTGAGAGAGATTGAGAGAGATTGAGAGATTGAGAGAGAGAGAGATTGAGAGAGATTGAGAGAGAGATTGAGAGAGAGAGAGAGAGAGGGAGAGAGAGGGAGAGAGAGAGAGAGAGAGAGAGAGAAACCTGCCCTCTGAAAGCCGGAGAGCAGTTCTCTAGGGTTCTACCACAAAACCGCGGACGACAAAATCGCGGTCGACGAAAGCGCGTATGTGACGTCATCACAGCGCGACGAAAAAGATTGAAAAATGTAAAAATAAAGCAAAAACCTTACCCTAACCCCCCCCAAACCTAACCCTAAACCTAACCCTAAACCTAACCCTTAACCTAACCCTAAACCTAACCCTAAACCTAACCCTTAATGTAACGAAAAACCTAACGCTAACCCTTAACCTAACGCTAAACGTAACGGTAACGCTCTAACCCTAACCCTAACCCTTAACCTAACCCTAACCCTAACCCTTAACCTAACCCTTACCTTTATGTGAATCGGCTTGCTGTAATTTAATTTTTATTTCAATTTTTTGATCTTTTTCGTCGCATTGTGATGATGTCACATACGCGATTTCGTCAACCGCGCTTTTGTGGAACGCGGTTTTGACGGGTCACGGTTCTCTAGAACCTTTCCAAATTATCCTCTGCCTTAAGAAGAGAGGAGGCCATGGGGATGAAGGTTCTTTTGCATTTCATTGCTTTTCATTGCATTACATGAAAAGGAAGCCCAGTCTACAGGTGCTCCTCGACTTACAACAGTTCAGTGAACGTTCAAAGCTATGGCGGCCCTGGGGGGGGAAAAAGTGAGTTATGACTGTTTTTCACACTTACAACCGCTGCAGCATCCCCGTGGTCATGTGATCAAAATTCGGACTTGCGGCAACTGATTCACATTTATAACGGCCACAGTGTCCCGGCGGCCACATCAGATTCACTTAACAACCGGGTGACTCACTGAACAATTGCAGGCAATTCACTTTGCAAACTGTTGGGCCGAAAGCTCGTAAAATGGGACAAAATTCACTTGAAGGTTTCATTTCGCCACCGAAATTTTGAACTTCGTTCTGGTCGTAAGTCGGGGATTACCAGTATTGGGCTGGCCCAAGGAGCAGTTTTTCAGGGGAAGGTGATCCTGGCCTTCTCCTCAAAACCAAAGTTAGGTCCCTGGGCCAGACAACATTGCAATTGGGTTTTGACCCAAAGATGCTTTTTTCAAGAGGCAACTGGACTTTCTTGGGTTTTTCTTTTGAAGACGTTTCGCTTCTCGTCCAAGGAGCTTCTTCAACTCTGACTGGATGGTGGGGAATGGAAGGATTTATACTCCTTGCAGACAGCTGGTCATTTGCATCCTTTTAGAGGGTGGTTGAGGCCACCTGAAGTTTGTCTATGTCCTCAGGGTCACCGGAGTAATGCAAATGGTTCCTGTAGTCTGCAATTTTTCTGGAAATCCGTTCATACCCCCCAAAGGGTGTCCGTCCCAAATTCTATAGCTAAACATCTGTAGAGATTCTCAATCCTCCAGGCCACGGTTGTCCCAAAAGTGCTTTTTCAGGAGGCAACTGGACTTTCTTGTTTTTTCTTTTGAAGACATTTCACTTCTCATCCGAGAAGCTTCTTCAGCTCTGACAGGACAGTGCGGAACAGAAGGATTTATATCCCTTGCAGACAGAGCTGGTCATTTGCATCCTTTTAGAGGGTCGTTGAGGCCCCTTGGAGATTTATCTCTGTCCTTAGGGTCACCTGAGTAGTGCAAATAGTTCTTGTAGTCTGCAGTTTTTCCCCCTCTGGAAGTCCATCCCTCCTCCCACACCATTCCAAGGGTGCTCATCCCAAATTGCACAGCTCAAAGTCTGTAGAGATTCTCAATCATCCAGGTCAGGGTTGTCCCCAAGGTGCTTTTTCAGGAGGCAATTGGACTTTCTGTTTTTTTTCTTTGAAGACATTTTGCTTCTCATCCAATAAGCTTCATCAGCTCTGACAGGAAGGATTTATATCCCTTGCAGACAGCTGGTCATTGGCATCCTTTTAGAGGGTCGTTGAGGCCACTTGGAGGTTTATCTGTGCCCTCAGGGTCACCTGAGTGGTGCAAATGGTTCCTGTCGTCTGCAATTTCCCCCGCTCTGGAAATCCATTCCTGCTCCTGCACCATTCCAAATTGCGTAGCTAAAAGGCTGTAGCTATTCTCTGCCATCTAGGTCATGGTTGTCCCAAAGGTGCTTTTCCAGGAGGCAACTTTACCTCTTGAAAAAGCACCTTTGGGACAACCATGACCTGGATGACTGAGAATCACTACAGACAACTGGGTTTTGACTTGACTTTCCTGGTTCAGAGATCTATCTGCATGACCCAGACGGCTACAGAAGACTCCCGTTCTCCGGTTTGTTGTTGGGTCCTCAGCTGTTTGTCTCATCACACAACCCGGGAGGGTTGCTAGCAGAGGTTAGAGGCTAACTCAGCTGCTCCTTAGCACCTGGACCTCATCCCACCTCTGGAAATGCAGCTGGGAAGAAGCGAAACTGGATTCTGTCCAAGGAGGCACAGCTGTCCTGGGGTGACGGGCACGAAGGCCGGGGAGAACACAGAACACAGAGCTGGGCACATCCATCACGTTCCTGGCTGCAAACTTCACAGCTTCACAGTGGCAGAAAATCCCCCCCCGCCCCGGTGGCTCAACCAGCCCTGGCCAAGATGCAACAGATGTGGAAGTCAGAGATGTAATGGCTCATCCGAAAATGAAGACCAAACACGTGGAGAAAAGAGATGGTCTAGAGCAGAAATGCTTAGTGGGCTTCCAAATTATCTTCTGGGTTAGATTCAGCCGGTTGTCTCTGGTTCAGGCGAACCGATAGCGGCGGCTGCGGGAGGCCGCGCCCGCCCGTCCCGACGTCATGCGTGAGCACTGCCCATGCACAGAAGGCGGTGCACGGACTAACATCTGCAAACTGGTAGGGAAGGTAAGGGAATCCCACCACTGCCTGAGTTTAACGGAGCAAGGAGAAGAAGACAAAAAAGGAATTCTATTTGGGGTGAGCGGGGTGAGGATGGATTATTTGAACTGTTTGCAGGAAGATATAATCCCGTGATGGTGAACCGATGGCATGTGTGCCACAGATTGCACGCAGAGCCCACTCTGTGGGCACGCGAGCCGTTGCCCTAGCTCAGTTCCACCGTGCATGCGCGTGCACCCCCCCCCCCGCGGCCGGCCGGCTGATTTTTTGGTCTTTGCATTGCATGCGTGTGGGCAGAATGCATGCAGGAGACATATGCAGGAGAGATGTGGGGGAGTGCACCCGCCCGGTGATCCATTTTGGGTCCCAGGAGGCTAGGTCGAAATCGGGTTAGGGTTAGGGGGGATCGCACGCACATGCACGGGGAGGGGGGCAGGGCTGAGTGGGGGGGGGTGTCTCTCGCATGCATGCACAGAGGGTTGGGTTTGTGGGGGGGCGGTTTTGTGCATGCATTGCATTATGGGTGCGGGCCAGTGGTGGGTTTCAAAATTTTTTAGAACCTCTTCTGTAGGTGTGGCCTACTTTATGGGAGTGGCTTGCTGCTGATGTGACCAAGTGGGAGTGGCTTGTCCTTCATGTGACCGAGTGGGAGTAGCTTGGCAGTCATGTGACTGGGTGGGCGTGGCCAACTTGTAAAATGTGGTGAAACTCACTTAACAACGCTCTTGCTTAGCAACCAAAATGTTGGCTCAGAAACTCTGGCATTTGACGTCCGCAAGTCTTGAAGCTGTCAAGTTACAAGACCCTTGCACCCCTAACCCTTTAGGAAAAAAAAACCCCAGGGGTGTTCAAACTTGACAGCTTTAAGACTTGTGGACTTCAACTCCCAGAATTCCTCCTCTCACTCTTCATCTTGATGATGTGCGGACGGGCGGAGGGGGGGAGGGGGGAGCTGGAACCGGTTCTAAACGGCACTGTAGATTTGTGGAACCTCTTCTATAGAAGAGGTTAGAACTGGCAGGAACCCACCCCTGGTGCGGGCACACACTTTTGGCACGTGACGACGAAAAGCTTAGCCATCACTGATAGAATCCATCCGGCATTCTCTGATAAAAAAAGGAACGGAAAAGAGTTCTGTACAAGTAGTCCTGGACTTACATTTCATTTAGTGTCCCGTTCAAAGTTATGATGAATTGAAAACATGACTTAGGATGATTTTTTCACACTTCTGACCATCGCAGTATCTCCATGGTCACATGATAAAAAATACAGACCCTTGGCAACCGGCCCATATTTACGACGGTTGCGGTGTCCTAGGGTCATGCGATCCCCTTTTGCGACCTTCTGACAAGCAATGGGGGAGCCAAGATTCACTTAACAACCGTGTGACTAACAGTGGCTCGCTGAACAACTGCAGCAAGGAATAGCAATAGCACTTAAGACTTATATACCCCTTCACGGTGCTTTCACAGCCTTCTCTAAGCGGTAAACAGAGTCAGCCTGTTGCCCCCAACAATCTGGGTCCTCATTTTACCCACCTTGGAAGGACGGAAGGCTGAGTCAACCTTCAACCTGGTGAGATTCAAACTGCCAAATTGCAGGCAGCCAGCAGCCAGCAGAAATAGCCTGCAGTACCGCCCTCTAACCACTGCACCTGCTCGGCTCGTAAATGGGGCAAAACTCACTTTGCAACTGTCTTGCTTAGCGATGGACATTTGGGGCTCAGCTGTGGTCGTTAAGTCGAGGACTGCCTGTCATTGAGTGTTTGTAAGAAGATATAACCCTTCTGGTGTGGTCCGATAAAAAGGAACAGAAGAGAGTTACATTGTCGCATGCTTAGGTATAGCATTTATGTTCTGATCCCCTCCTCCGTCCAGTAACGAAAGCCGAGACAAGCTTAAATGGAATGTCCTTTAATAACAAGACCAGAATCTCGGTGGCTGAAAGCCAAGTAAACAAACAGATAATAACCTTGGCAGCAAGTCCGACAAACCTTGGCAGCAATTCAAACAAACCTTGGCAGCAATCCAGCCTGCCAAGTTAGTTTCTCTTTAGTCAAAGCGTTGACTTCTGCAAGAAGGGTGTGGCACAAGCAGTCTTTTTTGTAGTCTGGAAAGGAGCCTAATGACCACCAGCTTAGCGCAATTACCGCCTTTAATTACGTAATTGCTCCTGACGCCGAGTAGCTCTTCGATGGCGTGCATCCCGGAACAACTCACTGTTGGTTTCTGGATCACTCTCCCTTGTCTCCTCCCCACTGATCCAAGGCTCAGGCCCCACCTGGTGGCCAATCAGTCTCTCTGTGCTCTGCTCGGAGTCAGAACCCTGTGCGGGGTCCTCCACATCCTCCAGGGCCGAATCATAGGGCCCCTCGCTGTCGGAATCTGGTGGCAGCTCCAACGGCTCCTGCTGGGCCACAACACATTTATATAAAAGAGATTGGTAATATATATATATATATATATATATATATATATATATATATATATATATATATATATATATATATATATATATATATTGTTTGAAGTCTGCTTTTCCTCTGGGTGTCATTACTCACCCCCTTTCTCTCTCCCCACTTTTATTTTTTAAATCCTCAAGCCAATCTTCTAAGCTCAGTGATGCAGGAGGAAGAATGATTGAACCCCTTGTCTTCCTGGAAGTTTAGTAGCTAAACGAGAACTGGGGTATCTCTGGGGTTGAGTCATTGCAATAGACATCATTTGCTTTCTGCTTGCCATTCCTGCGTACAGTAACTGGGGATTGCTTTGAGCCCTGGCAGACATTGGGGTTTTTTCTCCTTCTTTCCCATGGGGGGGGGGGTGGAATTGTGGTCCAGTTTGCAGGACCTGTGGGGGCCCTAAGGAGCCCGGGTGGGTAGGTGAGGACTGGCGAGTAGAGGCTGGCGAGGCGCCCCTCGACGTGAGTGACATCGAATTGGTCACGCCCACCTGGTCAAGTGACCAATTTGTCACCCAGCCGGTCATTAGGCAGATCATATTAGCGGTCCGCAGGATTTGAAATTATGACTTTAGTGGTCCCCGAGTTCCGAAAGGTTGGGGGACCCCTGGACTAGACAACCAGACCGAATGATCTTTGTATCCTCTGAGACTGCTTTTCTGAGATTTGGAAGCAAGCTGATCAGGGAGGGTTGCTGACGGCATTACTGCCGGTTCGGCGCACACACACAAAAATGGTGCGCGCGCCCTCCACGTGCATGCGCATTTACACCCAAAAAGGTCTGTGCATGCACACAACGTTAGAAAAGGGGGGGATCACATTTTTTGCAATGAAGATTGTTCTGCGCATGCGCAGAACTGAAAATCAAGATGACGATAGAACCAGTTTGGGGGCGTAGCAGGCCGAGTTATTACCTACTCAGCCAAACCAGGCTGAACCGGTAGGAACCCACCTCTGAAGCTGATAGTTTCTCATCAAGTGTTTATTGTATGCAGAATGCTCTCTATTCTTTGGCACTATCTAAACAGGTGTTTCTCACTTTTGGCTGCTGGAAGACATGTGGACTTCAGCTTCCAGAATTCCTCAGCCAGCTCTATTCCGGCTGGGGAATTCTAGGAGTGAAAGTCCACCCTTCTTCAAGCATCGAGCAACGTTGCTTTAAAACAGGGGTCTCCAACACTTGGCACCTTTAAGACTGGTGGACTTCAATTCCCAGAATTCCCCTTCCAACACGACTGGCAGCTGGGGAATTCTGGGACTTGAAGTCCACAGGTCTTAAGATGGCCAAGTTTGGAGAACCTTGCTTTAACTGAAAATGAGAAGCCAAGTTCCACAACACCAGAGGAAGATATTTTTAAATACCTATCATTAAACACTCCCTCTTTGCAAGGGAGTCTCTCTTCTATAATAGAGGATGTATTTATTTTTTGAAAACCTCCCTGTATTAAACTCTGGTGTGTGCCCATTCTCATTTCTCTCCTCCAGCCTCGTTTTCAAAATTCTTTTTTTTCATGCTGTCCACAGGTGAGGACAAGAAAGGGGTAGCGGAAATAGCTGCTTCTTATCTTCTGATGAAACAGAGCAAAAAATAGAACAGGGCTCACTTTTCAACTCTCACTCTTTTGCCACAGCAGGGGCCCTGGCGGATTTCCTTTAAACTGAGCTGCCAAGATATGTCACTTTCTTCTATTTCTGTGCCCCCGGATAACCAAAGACATCTCTCCCCCGCCCACCCACTGAAAACAAACTAAATCCGATGGCATTTCCTGTTCCAGCGGAGATCCATTTCATGTGTTCCACCTTCTGGATTTTTGAATTCAGGCCTCGAGAGGCAGATTTGAAATCACAGGAGTTGGGTGGCATGTAAATTTTAAAATAAAATAAAATAAAACATTCGACCGGTTATCTTCTGAATCTCTTGATTCTGTAATTTAGGGAATGGTCTTTCTGCTTTGACAGTTGTTCGTATTTCGTCCTCGTGCCAAAACATTAATGAAAAGCTTCCTCGATCCATGTCTTTGTAGCAATTGTTCAGTGCTTTGAGGATAAATGAGATTGGCTTTCTGATGTTAACCGGAGCCTATCAATCAACCCTCTTCACAGCCATAAAGTAAAGATAAAGGTTCCCCTCGCACCTACATGCTAGTCGTTCCTGACTCTAGGGGGCGGTGCTCATCTCCGGTTCAGAGCTGAAGAGCCAGCTCCATCCGAAGACGTCTCCGTGGCCATATGGCTGGCATGACTCAACGCCAAAGGGGCACGGAACGCCGTTACCTTCGCACCAAAGGTGGTTCCTATTTTTCTCTTGCATTTTTTTACATGCTTTCAAACTGCTAGGTTGGCAGAAGCTGGGACAAGTAATGGGAGCTCACTCCGTTATGCGGAGCTCAGGATTTGAACCGCTGAACAGCCGACCTTCTAATCGACAAGCTCAGCGCCTTAGCCACTGAGCCAACAGGTCCATATTGGTCTGCAAAGGGAAGAACACTTGTTCCTGAGGCATTTTCTCTCCAGAAAGTTGGAAAAGATTTTGGGTTTGAAAGATTTTTGTCCTGAAAAAGGAAGTAAAAGGGTGCCGATTCACAGCCGCCTCAAGATTGAAACTACTGTATTTCCTCTGCTCTACTGTCAAAATCCCAGGCTGAATTGTTAGTGGAACTCCATGGTTAAAAAAGCAATGTGAAGAAATAATTTCACGGACATTATTAATAGCACAGAAAGCAGTATAAAATAGGGAGGGAGGAAGGAAGAGGGAGAAGAAAGGAAGGGAGGGAGGGAGGGAGGGAGGGAGGGAGGAAGGAAGGAAGGAAGGAAGGAAGGAAGGAAGGAAGGAAGGAGGGAAACATGTAACGGAAATAACATTTAGTGTGACTTACGACTTTCTTCTGTTTGGAGCTGAGTGATGCTCTTTGCAGCTGTCCTGTCACTGTTGCAGAGGGACTTCATGGATTAAAGAAAGAAGGCAGCTGCTTTGCAATATCTATCTACACAAACCAATTGCACTTCTCTAGTCTTAGTTGCAAAGCAATCCAGTGCAATGGAACAAACAACCATCCTGTTTTGTGGCTCGGGACATCCTCCAGGCAAAACCAAGCAACTAAGGCACAAATCCACAGCCTTGGCTCTCATTCAGGGGTGAAATGCTACCAGTTTGGACTGGTTCTCCTGGACAGGTAGTTCTGAAATAGTTATTCACTGGAAATCACGTGGCACAGCTGATTGTCACACAGCTGATCATCGGCACAACTGATTGTCGCACAGCTGATAATTTTTTTTACTACTGGTTCGGGTGAACTGATAGTTCCAAGGATCAGCTATACGACAATCAGCTGTGCCATGCAATTTAAACTCGCCAGAAATTGCGGGGCACAGCTGATTGTCGCACAGCTGATCATCGGCACAGCTGATCATCTCACAGCTGGTCATCGCACAGCTGATCATTGGAACCACCAGTTTGCCTGAACTGGTATCATTTTTTTACTACCAGTTCGGGCAAACCAGTAGTTCCAATAATCAGCTGTGCAACAATCAGCCGTGCCGTGCAATTTAAACTAGCTAAAAATCGTGCGGCACAGCTGATTGTCACACAGATAATCATCAGCACAGCTGATCCTCACACAGCTGATGTCAAAACTACCAGTTTGCTCAAACCGGTAGCATTTTTTTTACTACCAGTTCAGGCGAACTGGTAGTTCCAAGAATCAGCTGTGCGACAGCTGTGCTGATGATCAGCTGGGCAACAATCAGCTGTGCTGTGTGATTAATATTCACTAGAAAGCTGTTTCCCCTCCCCTCTCGCTGTTCTACTTACCTTTGCAGACTCAGAAAAGGCTTCTTAATCCTCCTTTTTCAGCGCTGCACAGTAGCGCCTGTGGTGCACCTGCGTGCAAAGCACCTATGTGCCCACGAAGCAAACCGGTAGCGAAGCAAACCGGTAGCAGACCTCAGAGCATCCCCCCTCCACACCGGCTCTCATTCCTGCATTATAAGAGAATGCAGGGAAGATAGGATTGAGATCTGATTTAGTCCCAGTTTTTCATGTCAGGGTTAGGATTTTTAAAAAGGAGAATTAGACCAGGAGACCCCCCCACTAGCAAAGAAATAACTTTCAGCCTCTAATGGTCAAGTTTTTTTATCTCTTACATTTGGTGATCTTGACACCAGATTTTAGTAGAACAATCAAGGGAAGCCAGAGAGCTGAAAATGACTGCTGGGGTAAGTAGGCCTTTCGATGTCTACTGCTAAATTACCGTAAGTTTTATTTTTTCCCCTCCTGCCATTACTTCTCTTTAAAAGAACGGAGGGGGGGAGGAAGCCCTGTTAATGGCCTGTAAATCAAATGTGCTCCTTTTTTCAGAGCGATTGAAATCTGCACTATTAAACAGTCCAGAAGATGCTTTTTTCTTTACCTCAGAGAAGAGAGGCTGTTTTTCTTAGGTGATTTCACTAGTGTTGCAATTGCATTTCATTTCTTTTTTAAAAAGCATCTCGTGGGTTTTTTTTGGGGGGGGGGGTTGACTTTTGTTTTCTGTTTGGATGAATAAAAGAAAAAAATAAAGTCTGCCTTGACTTCGGATGGACCTCTAGATATTTCACGGAGGCATCCCTGTAGCAGAAATATGGACCACTACCTTCTGAGATGCAGTGGCTCAGTGGTTAAGACGCTGAGCTTGTTGATCAGAAAGGTCGGCAGTTCGGCAGTTCGAATCCCTAGCGCCGCGTAACGGAGTGAGCTCCCATTACCTGTCCCAGCTTCTGCCAAACTAGCAGTTCGAAAGCACGTAAAAAATGCAAGTAGAAAAACAGGGACTACCTTTGGTGGGAAGGGAACAGCGTTCCGTGCACCTTCGGCGTTGAGTCAGGCCGGCCACATGACCACAGAGACGTCTTGGGACAACGCTGGCTCTTTGGCTTTGAAATGGAGATGAGCACCGCCCCCTAGAGTCGGGAACAACTAGCGCATATGTGAAAGGGGAACCTTTACCTTTTACCTTCTGAGATAGCCTTATTGATTTCCCTCTGGGAGAAAGAAGAATGGGGGTTAGAGCATTTTCACATCTTCCACATACACCGGACTCTATCTTCCATGATTCTTAGTTTTCACGGTGGATAAGGATGATGGGAATGGTAGTCTGGCAGCTCTGAAAGGCAGGAAAAGCTGCCTTCAAGGCCAAATCAACCATTTCTTGCCAATCACTTAGGTTAATGGTGCATTAGAAGCTTTGGAACTACAGGTAGTCCTTCACTTACAACTATTCATTTAGTGAACCATTTGGAGTGACAACAAAGTGGAAAAATGATTGTTTTTTTTCATACTTACGACCGCTGCAGCATCCCCACGGCCATGCTGCCCAGGTTGCGTGGGTCTATAACTCCTAGAATCCACAGCCAGCATGATGTCAGGTCCCAACCAAGAATGAGACGTGATGATTCTTCCACGTTATGTCTATGGAGATTCTCTGTCATCCAGGTCATGGTGGTCCCAATGGTACTTTTTTCAAGAGGCAACTGGACTTCCTGGTTTTTCTTGGAAGACGTTTCGCTTCTCACACAAGAAGCTTCTTCAGCTCTGACTCCTCTTTCAAGAAGCTGCTTCCCCACCATCCAGTCAGAGCTGAAGAAGCTTTTTGGATGAGAAGCAAAACGCCTTCCAAGAAAGTCCCGTTGCCTCTTGGAAATAGCAGTGGTCAGTGCTCTTGGTGGTGCAGTGGTCAGAGTGCAGTACTGCAGGCTACTTCTGCTGACTGCCGGCTGCCTGCAATTTGGCAGTTCAAATCTCTCCAGGGTCCAGGTTGACTCAGCCTTCCATCCTTCCGAGATCGGTAAATGAGGACCCAAAATTGCTGAGGGCAATATGCTGACTGTGAACTGCTTAGAGAGGGCTGTAAAGCACTGTGAAGTGGTATAGAAGTCTAAGTGCTATTAGAAATGAAGGAAGGAAGGAGGGAGGCAGGGAGGAAAGAAGGAAAGAAGGAGCTGTAGTAGCGCAGTGGTTAGAGTAGTACTGCAGGCTATGTCTGCTGACTGCCAGCTGCCTGCAATTTGGCAGTTCAAATCTCACCGGCTCAGGGTTGACTCAGCCTTCCATCCTTCCAAGGTGGATTAAATTGAGGATCCAGATTGTTGCGGGCAACATGCTGACTCTGTAAGACACTTAGAGGGGGCTGTAAAAGCACCATGAAGCGGTATATAAGTCTAATTGCTTTTGGGAGGGAAGGAAGAAGGAAGGAAGGAAGGAAGGAAGGAAGGAAGGAAGGAGGAAGGAAGGAAGGAAGGAAGGAAGGAAGGAAGGAAGGAAGGAAGGAAGGAAGGAGCACCTCTGGGTCTTCCGTGCTATGTTTTTTTAAATTATTATTTCACACCTGTAGACAGAATCTTGCCAGAGTTGAGGACTCTGCTGTCTGCACCTACAATACAGGCAATCCTCGATTTAACAACCATTCATTTCAACAGCACTGAAAGAGGTTCAACTTCAACCATTCCATGTTACAACAGCACCAAAAAAAAGGGACATGACTTCTTTTCACATTGTAGCATTCCCATGGTCCCTGATCAAAATCTGGATGCTGGTTCATATTTATGACGGTTGTAGTGTCCCAGGAGTCAAGCGGTCCCCTTTTGCGACCTTCTGACAAGCAAAATCCATGGGGAAGCCAGATTCACTTAAGACCCGTGTTACTAACTGAGCAACTGCAATGATTCACGTAACGGCTGTGGCCAAGAAAGGTCGTAAACTGGGGCAAAATTCACTTAACAAGTTGTGTCTCACTTTGCAACAGACATTTTGGGTCAGCCGTGCTCATAAATTAAGGACTATCTGTATTCTGGTTGCCTCTGCTAGTCTTGTATAGATAAACAGGACCAATTTTAAATAGTGGCTTTTTAATAATTGATGACGCCTAAAGAGAAAGGACATCTTAATTCCAGGCAATTTCGACCCCTAAGCTCAAACAATGGCCCATTTTCTTCAGTTTAGCTCCATTTGTCAAACATACTCCACTTTACGGCTGTGCTGAGGAGCAATCCCCCAGGGACCAGTTTTCTGCTCTTCCAGGAACATAAACATATTTTTTTCTTCTAACAAAGTGCCAAGGAACACTCTTTGGGGAGAAAAAAAATGGCCTTCAGGCATATTTTTTGCTTTTAATGCTTGTAAACCATCAAAAAAAATAATCTCTTCTTAGCTAATCAGTCATCAACTCACTGGCTTGAGATAAGAGACTTAACTGGGTTTGAAAGAGGGTCAGAAATGCTATAGGCTTTCTTTCCTGAGCTAGGGGGCCAGGACTAGAAGACCATCCAAGCTCCCTTCCAACTTCTGTATTTTATGGCTCTATCACACAGGATGGTTGGCATACAAATGTAATAAGTAAATCAAATAAATACATCTGCAGCATGTCTGCAGATTTAACCAATCCTGCACTTAACAAAGGCCTTCTGGTTTAACGGGAGAGGTTTAACTGCAGAGAGAAGGAACATTAATTCTTGAGAGAGTCATCAGCGTGGGCAGCTGAGGCCCTGGGTTCCCATCGTTTTCTCAAGGGAGCGTAACACAAGTTATGGCACCATCCAAGACAGTAAGCAGTTTTTTTCTGGGAAGATGCTCAACCTGCCTCTCCATCCAATACCTCACTGGTCTCCTGCATTCCTTCCATCTGTTGTCTTCCCTGCGTCTTTCTCTGTGCATCACTCTATATATCTATCCTAACCTATTCCCCATTCCATTCCATTCCATTCTTACTTGTTTCTATTATTCTACTCCCATTCCATTCCATTCTTATTTGTTTCTATTCTATTCTATTCTATTCTATTCTATTACTCTACCCCTCTACCTACCCTATCCTATTCCCCATTCCATTTCATTCCATTCTTATTTGTGTTCTATCCTATCCTATTCCCATTCCATTCCATTCTTATGTGTTCTGTTTCTATTTATTTACTCTATCCTATATATCATCATTCCATTCCATTCTTATTTGTTTCTATTCTATTACCCATTCCATTATTATTCATTCTATTCTACTCTACCCTATCCTATCCTATCCTATCCCCATTCCATTCCATTCTATTGTTCTATTCTATTCTATTTACCTATCCTACCTCCTCATTCATTCCATTCTTATTTGTTTCTATTTACTATTCTATTCTATTCTATTCTATTCTATTACCCTACCCTATCCTATTCCCATTTCATTCCATTCTTATTTGTTTCTATTCTATTCTATTCCCCATTCCCTTCTTATTTGTTTCTATTCTATTCTTCTCCCCATTCCATTTCATTCTTATTTGTTTCTGTTTCTATTCTATTCTATTCTACTATATCCTATCCTATTCCCATTCCATTCCATTCTTATTTTTATTCTATTCCCATTCCATTCTTATTCTATTCTATTCTACTCACCCTATCCTATCCTATTCCCCATTCCATTCCATTTATTTGTTTCTATTCTACTATTCTATTTTATTCTACTTATTATATTTTATTCTATCTATTCCCATTCTATTCCATTCTTATTTGTTTCTATTCTATTCTATTTTATCCTATCCTATCCTACTCCTCATTCCATTCCATTCTTATTTGTTTCTATTCTACTATTCTATTCTATTCTATTCTACCCTACCTATCCTATTCCCCATTTCATTCCATTCTTATTTGTTTCTATTCTATTCTATTCCCCATTCCCTTCTATGTTGTTTCTATTCATTCTTCTCCCCATTCCATTTCATTCTTATTTGTTTCTGTTTCTATCTATTCTATTCTACTCTATCTATTCTATTCCCATTCCATTCCATTCTTATTTGTTTCTATTCTACCCATTCCATTCTATTGTTTCTATCTATTCTATTCTATTCTACTCTATCCTATCCTATTCCTCATTCCATTCCATTCTTATTTGTTTCTATTCTATTCCCATTCCATTCTTATTCTATTCTATTCTACTCTACCTATCCTATCCTATCCTATTCCCCATTCCATTCCATTCTTATTTGTTTATTATACTCTATCTATTTTATTCTACTTTATTATATTTATTCTATTCTTTCCCATTCCATTCCATTCTTATTTGTTTCTATTCTATTCTATTTTATCCTATCCTATCCTACTCCTCATTCCATTCCATTCTTATTTGTTTCTATCTATATCTATTTCTATTCTACCCTACCCTATCCTATTCCCCATTTCATTCCATTCTTATTTGTTTCTATTTCATTCTATTCCCCATTCCCTTCTTATTTGTTTCTATTCTATTCTTTCCCCATTCCATTTCATTATTTGTTTCTGTTTCTATTCTATTCTATTCTACTCTATCCTATCCTATTCCCATTCCATTCCATTCTTATTTGTTTCTATTATTACCCATTCCATTCTTATTCTATTCTATTCTATTCTATTCTACTCTACCCTACCTATCCTATCCTATTCCCCATTCCATTCCATCTTATTTGTTTCTATTCTACTATCTATTCTATTCTATTCTACCCTACCCTATCCTATTCCCCATTTCATTCCATTCTTATTGTTATTCTATTCTATTCCCATTCTTATTTGTTTCTATTCTATTCTTCTCCCCATTCCTTTCATTCTTATTGTTTCTGTTTATTCTATTCTACTCTATCCTATCCTATTCCCCATTCCATTCCATTTATTGTTTCTATTCTATTCCCCATTCCATTCTTATTTGTTCTAGTCTATTCTATTCTACTCTATCTATCCTATTCCTCATTCCATTCCATTATTTGTTTCTATTCTATTCCCATTCCATTCTTATTCTATTCTATTCTACTCTACCCTATCCTATCCTATCCTATTCCCCATTCCATTCCATTCTTATTTGTTTCTATTCTACTCTATTCTATTTTTTCTACTTTATATATTATTCTATTCTATTCCCATTCCATTCCATTCTTATTTGTTCTATTCTATTCTATTTTATCCTATCCTATCCTACTCATTCCATTCCATTCTTATTTGTTTCTATTCTACTATCCTATTCTATTCTATTCTACCCTACCCTATCTATTCCCATTCATTCCACTTATTTGTTTCTATTCTATTCTATCCCCATTCCCTTCTTATTGTTCTATTCTATTCTTTCCCCATTCCATTTCATTCTTATTGTTTCTGTTTCTATTCTATTCTATTCTATTCTACTCTATCCTATCCTATTCCCCATTCCATTCCATTCTTATTTGTTTCTATTCTATTCCCCATTCCATTCTTATTCTATTCTATTCTATTCTATTCTACTCTACCCTACCCTATCCTATCCTATTCCCCATTCCATTCCATTCTATTTGTTCTATTCTACTCTATTCTATTTTATTCTACTTTATTATATTTTATTCTATTCTATTCCCCATTCTATTCCATTCTTATTTGTTCTATTCTATTCTATTTATCCTATCCTATCCTATCCTTCCATTCCATTCTTTTTTTCTGTTTCTATTCTATTCTATCTACGCTATCTATCCTATTCCCCATTCCATTCCATTCTTATTTGTTTCTATTCTATTCCCCATTCCATTCTTATTTGTTTCTATTCTATTCTATTCTATTCTATTCTACTATATCCTATCCTATTCCCCATTCCACTCCATTCCATTCTTATTGTGTTTCTATATTCTTTGTTTGTCAAACATGTAAAAGAAACAGGCATAAGTATATAACATAATATGAACACAGTAAATGAGTATGAATAAATGGGGACAGGAGGATAGGGACGGTAGGCACGCTGGTACGCTTATGCACGGCCCCTTTTACGGACCTCGTAGGAATGGGGCGAAGCTCCACAGTAGACAGTCTAAGGTTAAAATCATGGGGGTTTGGGGATGTAACAACAGAGTCAGGTAGAGCATTCCAGGCACTGACCACTCTGTTGCTGAAGTCGTATTTTCTGCAATCGTGTTTGAAGCAGTTTACTTGAGTTTGTATCTTGTTTGCACATATTTTTGTGATTGAAGCTGAAGTAGTCATTGATAGGTGGACGTTGTAGTGGATAATTTTGTGTATATGCTCAGGTCAGACCATAGGCGCTGTAGTTCTAGGTTGTCCAAGCCCCAAATTTCAAGCCTGGTGTGGAGGGTATTCTGTTGTGAGTAGAGGAGCGGCGGACTCTCTCATGAATAAGGATCGCTCAATTATATTAATGTCCAATATACAGTGCTGATTCCAGGCAGATGAGCTGTATTCCAGAATTAGTCTGGCAAGGCTTTGTATGCCCTAGTTGTAGTACAATATACCAGAGAAGAAGCTTCGCAAGATACATTTTCCTAGTATTTTTTTAATGCAAGCTTTTTTCTACTCCCTTCTCAGTTTGACCAACATTGGCAAGAGAGAGAAAAGCATAAAGACGGTAATTAAGCGAGTGTGATTCTGAAAGAAAGGCAGCCAAAGAAGCAGGGTACTTAAGTAACGGCTTGGTGAACTGCCTGGAGCTGATGACACAACATTAAACCGCCCATCCTTTGAGAAGTGGTAGTTTTTGGGGGTTTTTTGAGCCTGGAGTTCTCTTCCTTCTCCTTAATTGCCTAGTTATCACATCGAATGATATCATTGGTACCAAACGGGAAGGATTCTGAAATGGAAAAGTGGTGAAGAGGATGCTTAAGAGGAAAGGGTATCAATTTGTAGTCGGCTTTTTGCGGAAAGGAGAGAGAGAGAGAGAGATCAAGGTTGCCTTATGTCGAATCCTTCCTTCTGGTAACTTCAGTGACTCATCCTCATAATGTTGTAGGGAGCGAGGATGATCTCTCACTGCTGTCTTGCGGATATGGGTAGGACTTTCCAAGTTAGCTTACAGCTCATGGGCTTCCTGGAAGTCCCACTTTCCAAGAATGAAATCAAACATAGACTATCCGAGTCGGAAGGGCTCTTGGAGGTCTGGACCAATCCCCTCCTCAAGCAGGAGACCCTTTAATGGCGATGGCAAATCTTTTTGTAAAGGCGTGCCAAAATTGGGCGTGTGCCCACATCCACAATTCAATGCGCCCCGCCCCACATGTACACGCAAGCCCCACCCCACATGTACATGCACGAAACACACCCACACCCACATGTGTGGGGGGGAGTTTCACCCTCCAAAGGCTCTGGGGGGCTTTCCTGAAGCCTGGGAAGGGCGAAGACCCAGAGGGCCTTTGGAAGCCAGAAATGGGTTGTTTCCGAACTTCTGGTTGGCCGTTCGTTGGGCTGTTTTTTGCCCTCCCCAGGCTCCAGAGGCTGTCCTGAAGCCTGGGGAGGGTGAAAACGGCCTCCACTGGCCCTCCAGAAAGTCAAAAATCAGCATGTGCACACCGGAGCTGACAGAGCAGAATAATAACAATGCATGAAACCAAAAGGCAACGGGTAGCAAAAGTTAGCTTATGCCTCCGAATATTCATTTGTCTGAAAAAGTGAGACTATACACTAACATGGCTTCCTTCCTGCAGTGATTGTATATAATTAAACCAGTTTTAAACCATCATTCTCTTCTAACTTTCCTAAATGATAACAAATTCTGTCACTCCTCGGCAGTTTATAATAATTGTCACAGCCTTCATCGTTAAAGACCTGTTTAAAGGACTGTGTTTTTACAACTTTCTGCACTTTAATCAGGGGTGGGTTCCTGCCAGTTCTAACCTCTTCTAGAGAAGAGGTTCCACAAATCTACAGTGCCGTTTAGAACCAGTTCCAGCTCCCTCCCTCGCTTGTCCACACATCATCAAGATGAAGAGCGAGAGGAGGAATTCTGGGAGTTGAAGTCCACAAGTCTTAAAGCTGTCAAGTTTGAAACCCCTGGGGTTTTTTTCTTCTGAAGGGTTAGGGGTGCAAGGGTCTTGTAACTTGACAGCTTTAAGACTGCGTGCTTCAAATGCCAGAGTTTCTGAGCCAACATTTTGGTTGCTAAGCAAGAGCTGTTGTTAAGTGAGTTTCACATGTTTCACAAGTTGGCCATGTCCACCCAGTCACATGGACGGCAAGCCACTCCCACCCGGTCACATGGTGGCAAGCCACTCCCACAAAGCAGGCCACACCTACAGAAGAGGTTCTAAAAAATTTGAAACCCACCACTGACTTTAATCCTGAGGATGCCATTACTACTTATTAAGAGCCATTATTACATTATTAAGAGCCATGGTGGCATGGTGGTTAGAATGCAGTATTGCAGGCGAACTCTGCCCACTGCCAGCAGTTCGATCCTGACCAGCTCAAGCTTGACTCGGCTTTCCATCCTTCCGAGGTTGATAAAATGAGGAGCCAGACGGTCGGAGGCAAGTGGCTACTGCTATACTTGTAAGAGCAATGAAGATGGGGACTCCAGCTGTGAACATTATCTCTGAATCATGCTGAACTTTAGGAAGGTGGGGAGAATAAGTGTCCCTGCTAGCACACATGCTGGGAAGCAGGTTTGTAAGCTCTCTTGGGAGGGACTTTCTTGGTCATTTCGCCACACCTGAATACAGCTCAATGCCAACCATGAGTCTTCTTAGAAACATTTAATTTTTCTTGCGGTGATCATTTCGCTCAGCTTGGGGCCCGCCTTAATAGGCATCAAGCATCCTTTGTCCAGGGACCAACTTATACTGAGAACGCCAAACGAGGTCTCTCTTTAAATATCAGCTTAGCTGTCTGTTATATCCATCTTACAGTTCATAGTGTCCAGGGGGTGGGGATGCATTCCCCAGCATTGCTAGGGGTGGGGGGAGGAGAAAAAAGAGGAAAGGGGAGAAAAAGAGAGAGGACGAGAGGGAGGAGGAAGAAGGCAAGAGAAAAAAGGAGAAGAGAGATGAGGAGGAGAGGACAAGAAGGAGGAGAAGAGAAGAGATAGGAGGAGGAGGAGGAGGAAGACAAGAAGAAAAAGGAGAAGAGAGATAAGGAGGAGAGGACAAGAAGGAGGAGAAGGAGAAGAGATAGGAGGAGGAGGAGGAGGAGAGAAGAAGAAGAAGAAGAAGACAAGAAGAAAAAGGAGAAGAGAGATGAGGAGGAGAGGACAAGAAGGAGAAAGAGAAGAGATAGGAGGAGGAGGAGGAGGAGGAGGAGGGGAGGAGGAGAAGAAGACAAGAAGAAAAAGGAGAAGAGAGATTAGGAGGAGAGGACAAGAAGGTGGAGAAAGAGAAGAGATAGGAGGAGGAGGAGAAGGAGGAGGAGGAGGAGGGAGGAGAAGGCAAGCAGGAGGAGGAGGAGAAGAGAGGAGGAAGAGGACCGATGCACCCCTCGACATGAGTGACATGTTGGCCACGCCTACCCAGTCACATGACCACCTTGCCTTGCCCACCCAGCCAATCATTAGGCAGATCGTATTAGTGGTCCGCAGGATTTAAAATTATGAATTTAGTGGTCCCTGAGGTCTGAAAGGTTGGGGACCTCTGTCCTAGAGAGACACGTGAACATCTCTGTCGTTCTTCCTCAGCTCCCAATGATGAAGTATCCCTCCTCCAGCTTCGCTGAACACGTGGAAGAAAGCAAAAGTCCTCTTAGTTTTAAGCGTAAGCGAACGTTATGAAACCTTGAGATCAAAGCGCTGCGGAAAAACCAACAGTTATCGCTCTCATTAAGGGATGTGAATGTTTGCTCGTTAGGGCAGGCACATCTAAGGCTAAACTCCTTTTTAAGCCCAGGATGGCCACCAGCTGAGTTTTTTAATGCATGAACCCAGCACTGGAGGGAATAAAATGCAGATCAAGAGAGAAGAGAGAGAAAAGGGGAGTGAGATTTTTTTTAAAAAAGAGGAAAAACATGAGAGGAAACCAGATTAGTGGCAGTGCAAGGGTGCCTTTCAAATCTTCCTCCAGCAGGCAAAACTGTTGAATCTCTCTCTCTCTCCCTCTCTCCATCCCTCCCTCCCTCCCTCCTTTCCTCCCTCCCCACTCTCTCTATCTAGCATCTATCTATCTCTACTATATATCTATCTATCTATCTATCTATATATCTATCTATCTATCTATCTATCATCTATCTATCGGTGGTGGGTTTCAAAAACTTTAGAACCTCTTCTGTAGGTGTGCCTGCTTTGTGGGAGTGGCTTTCCAGCCATGTGACTGGGTGGGCGTGGTCAACTTGTAAAAGGTGGTAAAACTCACTTAACAACGCTCTTGCTTAGCAACCAAAATGTTGGCTCAGAAACTCTGGCATTTGAAGCATGCAAGTCTTAAAACTGTCAAGTTACAAGACCCTTGCACCCCTAATCCTTTAGAAAAAAAACCCCCAGGGGTGTTTAAACTTGACAGCTTTAAGACTTGTGGACTTCAACTCCCAGAATTCCTCCTCCAGTCATGTTGGATCAGGAACTCTGGCACTGGTGTGCAAGTCTTAAAGCTGTCAAGTTACAAGACCCTTGCACCCCTAACCCTTTAGAAAAAAAACCCCAGGGGTGTTCAAACTTGACAGCTTTAAAATTGTGGACTTCAACTCCCAGAAGTCCTCCTCTCGCTCTTCATCTTGATGATGTGCGGACGGGCGGGGGGAGGGAGGGAGCTGGAACTGGTTCTAAACGGCACGGTATATTCATGGAACCTCTTCTATATAAGAGGTTGGAACTGGCAGGAATCCACCCCTGGTATGTATGTATGTATCCATGCATGCATGCATGATGTATTATGTTGGAACACCAAAGGCCATGTGAATAAGGTGTGAAATGGAGAGGTTAGTTTTTGATAAATCTAGAAAAATAGATTGAATATTTAAGTCTCATTCAATCTGGGATACTTGACAAGATGAGAGAAGATCCTCATTTATTTCAGAACAAAAATCACCTAGTTAGGAGCTGTCCTTCAAATAGAGGCAAATCCCACTCCCTTCTAACACGGATGAGGTTACCTAGTTGGGTAATGAAACATCTGCAAGAAAACCACCAAGCTCAGAGAGCACCAAGGACCCCATGGTTCGATCCCAAGCTTCAATTATTCTCTTCAAATGTGACTTTTGTTCATCTGTTGGCAAGTCTCTAGTTGACCACGTGCTCTCCAAATTCCAATGTACCCCAAAGGCAGGGGATCCCCGAATTCAAATCTTTTAGTAAGAACATCCAGTGAGCTGATGGCAGCTTTTCAATCAGAATCATTAGCACTGATTCAAGTCACTTGAATTAGTGACACAAATGAATGTATGAGAATTTGCTGTCATAAAAAAGATTTTATTGCAAGTGGAACAGTTGGGGGCCACGTCATCATGGCTCTTTTCCTCCTCTTTTCCTCTGATTTATAAAGGTATAGGTAAAAGTTCCCTCGCACATATGTGCTCGTCGTTCCTGACTCTAGGGGACGGTGCTCATCTCCGTTTCAAAGCCAAAGAGCCAGGCTGTCGGAAGATGTCTCCGTGGTCATGTGGCCGGCATGATTAAATGCCGAAGGCGCATGGAACGCTGTTCCCTTCCCACTAAAGGTGGTTCCTATTTTTCTACTTGCATTTCTACGTGTTTTGGAACTGCTAGGTTGGCAGAAGCTGGGACAAGTCACGGGAGCTCACTCCATTATGCAGCGCTAGGGATTTGAACCGCAGAACTGCCAAACTTTCTGATCACGAACGCAGCGTCTTAGTCACTGAGCTACCGCACATCCCACATCTGATTATAATGCTGTCCATTTCCTTGCCTTGACCCTCAAGTGAAAGCCAGCATGATACATGACCGAATCGGCCCCAATGTTTACTTTAGTGCACATTCAGCATTGAGGTCTTTCATATAGCAGGATGGATTCCTTCGATGCTGCCAATTTATCAGAAGGCCTATTTTGGAGAAGCCGACGTCGCTGCCAATGAACTGCTGACCCTCTCGATATCATGCTTCATGGATTCTCTTGGCATCGCTCAAGCTATTCCCTTTTTTTCTCCCCCCTTCTCAGAACTGTCAGCGCCATATTTCAGGACTCAGTGTTCAGAATGTGACCTCCGGATGACGAGAGATCCTTCAGCAACAAGCGTTTCACCCGCGTCAGCTTCACAGCTAATATCCCACGCGGTGCCCGCTGTTCCGGTTTTGGGTTACACGCCAGCTGGCTAAGTTGACTCATGGGAAAATCCCCACGGAGGGCATTTGCATGGCGGTAGAAGGTCAGGGGCTAACCAGAGAAACCAGACCTGGTTTATCTCAGGTAATGCCTCCAGCATTTTAGCTCAGGCAACTCTCAAAACCTGTTGGTTCTGCGGGTTTTGGGATGAAGCACGTGAACGATTCACGAAATCATAGGAATCTGGCTAAGATGGAGTTCTCGTGGTGGGTGAAAAGGCCATAGTGGAAGGTTTGGCTTAGCTGGGGAATTCTGGGAGTTGAAGTCCACACATAATAGAATAGAATAGAGTAGACTATTGGAATGAAAGATAGGATAGGATAGGATATTGGAATGAAGAATAGACTAGAATAGAATATTGGAATGAAAGGGTAGGATAGGATAGGATAGGATTGGAATGAAGAACAGAATAGAATAGATTATTGGAATGAAAGATAGGATAGGATATTGGAATGAAGAATAGAATAGAATAGAATATTGGAAGATAGGATAGGATAGGATAGGATTTTGGAATGAAGAACAGAACAGAATAGAATAGATTATTGGTATAAAAGATAGGATAGGATAGGATATTGGAATGAAGAAGAGAAGAGAATATTGGAATGAAAGATAGGATAGGATATTGGAATGAAGAATAGAATAGATAGAATAGAATAGGACTATTGGAATGAAAGATAGGATGACAGGATAGGATAGGATATTGGAATGAAGAATAGAATAGAATAGAATATTGGAATGAAAGATAGGATAGCATAGCATAGGATAGGATGGGATAGGATATTGGAATGAAGAATAGAATAGAATTGAATCAAATTGAATTGAATTCTTAGCCACGTGTGATTGGACACACAAGGAATTTGTCTTTGGTGCAGATGCTCTCCGTGTACATAAAGAAAAATAAAATAGAATACATTCATCAAGAATCATAAGATACAACACTTAGTGATAGTCATAGGTTACTAACAAGCAATCAAATATACTAGGAAAGCCTCCAGAACCTGAGGAGGGCAAAAAATGGGCCTACTGGAAGTTCTGGAAGTCTGGAAACATGCCTGTTTCTGGAGGGCCTCTGCAGCCTGGGGGGAAGCAGTTTTCCCCCTCCCGGAGGCTCGAAAAAAAACCTCCAGAGCCTGGAGGGAGCGAAAATGCCCCCACCCACGCCATGGGGCAGGAGACTGACTAGACCAGTGTTTCTCAACCTTGGCAACTTGAAGATGTCTGGACTTCAAGTCCCAGAATTCCCCAGCCAGCGAATGCTGGCTGGGGAATTCTGGGAGTTGAAGTCCGGACATCTTCAAGTTGCCAAGGTTGAGAAACACTGGACTAGACCACGCCCAGCATGGCCACACCCACCCAGCAATGGGGCAGCGAATCCATTGCTGCAAATTTTGAAGCTCACCCCTGCCTGCAACCCTCTGCCAGCAAAAACAGGGCTGGGGAAGGCCGCGTGCAGCTCTCCCGAATTCCATTTTTGCTGACAGAGGCTCTGTGGGCCGGTCCTTCTCTGTTTGCAGGCGGCCTCACGGGCTGGATTGAAGCACCCCTGCAGGCCGGATCCGGCCCTGGGGCCTTGAGTTGGACACCCCTGCCCTAGAGCCATAATGAGTCTCCAGCGCTAGCTAGTTTAGATAATCTTACCTAGCATAAGATAATCGTGTTAAGATTCCAACTGTATTATTCTATTACTCTGTTATTCTGTTAAGATAATGCTGCTTCCCTTAATTACTTGAAAGCTTCTGTTCAGTTTATCGGAGATTTATTTTTTTCTTTTCCAGGCTTCTTAAAAACAAACGACAACAAAATATAAGGACAGTTTGACAATTTGCAGGACTTGGCTAAGGATAGCAGCGACCAATTAATCCTCTGATGTTTCCAAGACGTCTCTCTCTCTCTCCCCCTCCCTCCCTCTCTCTCTCTCTCTCTCTGTCTCCAGACTCTTAACGGTTGCGCCGTTACGAGCAGAAACAAAACGCCACTCTTCCTTTGCGTAAACGAGAAGCGAGTGAAAATGGAAGCGTCGGAGCCAGGTTTTTTTCTTTCCTTTTCAAAAAGCCGCCAGCCCATTCAGAGCTTCGGCAGAAGGCAGAATTAATGAGATAATCGCTTCCCATTAATTTGTTGTAAGTTGCCTTGCAGGATCAGTTCACCTCAGCGGTATGGATGTAAAGCGTACAGTGACCCATTCAGCTACTCAGGGGTGTCAAACACAATTTCATTGAGGGCCTCATCAGCGTTGTGTTTGTCCGGGGGGGTGGTCAGAGGGGGGGCATGGCAGGGGGCATGGCCAGCTTGACATCACTTGTGTTGGGGGCACCTGTGGGGATGCCAAGCTCCATTTTCAACTGCGACGCAGGGGTGGAATCAAATTACCTTCGCTACCGGTTCGCAAATGGGAGCGCACGTGCCACCTCTGTGCATACGCGGGACCTTCCACGCATGCGCAGAGCATCAAAAATGGGACGTGATGACGTCCGGGTGGGTGGGCGGAGCCTCCAGCCACCATCGCTACCGGTTCTCCCAAACTGGATAGAACTGACTGAATTGCTCCACTGCTGCAACCCTCTAAAGGTGAAAATGGAGCTTCCGCAGCTCTCCGAGGTCCCTTTTTGGCTGTGATGGCCTCCTGCAACTGTAGGCAGTCCTTCTGAGCTCTGTTTTCGCTGGTAGAAGCATCACGGGCCGGTCCTTTGCTGATTCGAGGTGGCGCAGTGGTTAGAGTGCAGTACTGCAGCCACTTCAGCTGACTGTTAGCTGCAGTTCAGCGGTTCAAATCTCACCGGCTCAGGGTTGACTCAGCCTTCCATCCTTCTGAGGTGGGTAAAATGAGGACCCAGACTGTGGGAGTGATATGCTGACTCTGTAAACCGCTTAGAGAGGGCTGAAAGCCCTATGAAGCAGTATATAAGTCTAACTGCTATTGCTATTGCTATTCCAGGACGGCTCCATGAGCCATTTCTAAGTACCCTGCGGGCAGGATGCGCCCCCCCATTGCACCCCCCATTTGACACCCCTGATCTACCTTGCTGTACGGATGAGTGAAAATGACGGGTGTCAAATCTATCCATGTTAAATTGTACTTTTTTTAAAAAAGCAAATTTTCCAAACATGCGTATATATGCATTCCTGCCTCCTCTTTTTTAGCTTCTGTTTACCCAGGGAGAGAAAAATGTTTATGTACATTCTTGGGCAAAAGTCAGCCATCTCTTGTTGAAAAGGCCACAAAAGGAAGAAAGAAGTGCAATTGATGTCAGAGATCACAAAACAAGGGATAAAAATAGGAGGAACGCAGTCTTAAATCAGAGGGCTTTTTACAGCAGGTCACAAATGGAAGGAAATCCAAAGCTAAGCCTGACTCTCTAACCTGAAGGTTGATTTCCTAAGGTTGAGAAACCCTCCTTTCTGGAAAGCAAAATAGCTGGGGTCTCACAAAATACATTGTGATAGATAGATAGATAGATAGTAGAGATAGATAGTAGATAGATAGATAGATAGATAGATAGATAGACAGACAGACAGACAGACAGACAGACAGACAGAAGACAGACAGACAGACAGACAGACAGACAGACAGATAGACAGATATAGGTAGGTAGGTAGGTAGGTAGGTAGGTAGGTAGGAGGTAGGCAGGCAGGCAGGCAGGCAGGGCAGGCAGGCAGGCAGGCAGGCAGGCAGGCAGGCATGGAAGGGACCTTGTAGGTCATCGAGTCCAACCCCCCTGTCACCCAAGCAGGAGACCTACACCAGGGGTAGTCAACCTTTTATATCTACCACCCACTTTTGTTTCTCTGTTAGTAGTAAAATTTTCTAACCGCCCACTGGTTCCACAATAATGGTGATTTATAAAGTAGGGAAGTAACTTACTTTATAAAATTTTAAAGCAGAGTTACAGCAAATTCCTACCTCCCACCATGAAAGCTGGAAAGCCCACTAGGGGCGCGTGACCAGGTGATACCACTGCCCTATACCATTTCTGACAGATGGCAGTCCAGTCTCTTCTTGAAAGCCTCCAGTGATGAAGCTCCCACAACTTCCAAAGGCAACTTCTGTTCCATGGATTGATTGTTCTCCATGTCAGAAAATTTCTCTTCATTTCCAGTTGAATCTCTCCTTGATCTGTTTCCACCCATTTTTCCTTCTCTGGCCTTCAGGGGCTTTGGAAAATAGCTTGACCCCCTTCCTCTCTGTGGCAGCCTCTCAAATATTGGAACTGTGCTATCATGTCTCACCTGGTCCTTCTCTTCACTAGACTAGCCATGCCCAGTTCCTGCAACCGTTCATCGCATGTTTTAGTCTCTAGGCCTTTGATCATCTTAGATACTTAGATAATTAACAGTGTTCGAAGGGACCTTATAGGTCATCTAGTCCAACCCTCTGCTCAAGCAGGGGACCCAACGCCATTTCTGACTGATGGCAGTCCAGTCTCTTCTTGAAAGCCTCCAGGGATGAAGCTCCCACAACTTCCGAAGGCAACTTCTGTTCCATCGTTGATTGCTCTCACCATCAGAAAGTTCCTCCTTGTTTCTAGGTTGAATCTCTCCTTGATCAGTTTCCATCCATTATTCCTGGTCTGGCCTTCAGGTGCTTTGGAGAATAGCTTGACCCCTCCTCTCTGTGGCAGCCCCTCAAATATTGGAAGGCTGCTATCCTGTCTCCCCTGGTCCTTCTCTTCCCTAGACTAGCCATGCTCAGTTCCTGCAACCGTTCGTCGCATGTTTTTGCTTCTAGTCCCCTCATCATCTTGGTTGCTCTTCTCTGCACTTTTTCTAGAGAACATTTTTTTATATGTATACGGTCTACTCACTTAACAAATGGAGTGATTCCCTTAACAAAGGTAGCCACTGTGTCCCTTGTACTATGTCAGGGCTGTTTACCAAAATGTGGGATGTGGGCACTGCAAAATTCAGTCTGGTTATCTGGAGACACGACAAAATTTTCCTTTGTGCCCTCTGCTTTGTCACCAAAACTCTAAAGAGAACTCATTAAGTATTTGTTAGGAAATGCTGAAAGCTATTTTTCAAAGTGTAAATTACCTGCTTCGCACTCCTTAATCGAAACCATACATTAAAATGTAATTAGCCTTTGATGATGCACTTTTGCTTTAAATGCTGCAATGCGTGGGGGGGAAAAACCTTAGCAGCAAGGGGGGGGGATGTTGATGCTTGTACAGGTAGAAAAGTTGGGTGAAAGTTAAACTCTCAGTAAAACAAAATTATTATCAGCCATAAATATGAAAATATAAATTAATATGTTTTTGGGAATGTGTATGGAGATCAGTCATCCAGGTCACGGTTGACTCTCAGAGAGAGTACTAACGACCAGATGACTGCACGGAATATAAATCCTTCCATGCACCACCCTTCAGTCAGAACTGAAGAAGCTTCTTAGTTGAGAAGCGAAACGTCTTAAAGAAGAAAAAAAAAAGCCCTGTTGTCTTTAAAAAAAAAAACACCTTTTGGGCTTTGGTGACTGGGTTCAAAATGGCATCATTTTGGCAGGATGAGCTTTAAAATATGAGGCAAAATGTTGTAGAAAATTCAAATTTCAGGAAAATGAGGGGGATACATTTTGGGGTGTGCTTTTTAAAGGCCGGTACAAAATTGGCATAGAAAAATAGGAAGAAGACAGGAGGCAAAAATAAAAAAAACAAGATTGACCAGTGGGTTGAAGGAGAAAGTAAAAAAGATATTGAGGAGAGAGAGGGGGGGTGAGAACGAGATGGAGGGAGGGCAGTAGAAAGAGAGAGAAGAGAGGGAGAGAAAAAGAGAGGGAGAGAGGGGAAGGGAGGTAAGGAGGGAAAGAGAGAGAGATGGAGGGAGGGAGAAAGAGAGATGGAAGGAGGGAGGGAGAGAGAAAGAGAGATGGAGGGAGGGAGAGAGAAATGGAGGGAGAGAAAGAAAGAGAGGGAGTGAGGGAAAGAGAGAGATGAGGAAGGGGGAGAGGGAGGAGGAGAGAGGGAGGGAAAGAGAAAGAGAAATGGATGGGGAGGGAGGAGAGAAAAGAGAGAGAGATGGAAGGAGGGAGGGAGAAAAAGAGAGAGATTTGAAGGGAGGGAGAGAAAGAGAGAGAGAGAGGAGGAGGGAGAGAAAGAAAGGGGGAGGGAGGGAAGGAGGAGAAGGGAGAGGAAGAGGGAGGGAGAGAGGGAGGGAGAGAGAGAGAGAGGCTGTCTTTACCTAGAAGGTAGAACTAAATTGCCATTTTCCAGCCTTGTTTAACAACCATCCCTGGACTTAAGAGCTCAGCAGGAGTAGGTCAGGCTGGGCTTTTGAAGACAACTATATATTAAAAAAAAGAATTAAATGGCTATATGGAAAGTCAATCTCATTAAATTTTAAAGAAAAGGACTTGTAAGTCACCAGGGGTAATTGCTGGTTTAGCAAAGCTGCATTATGCATCCACCTGTCTTTTGTTGTTTTGTGAGCAGGAGGCAAATCTGATGAAAACCTTTGTAGGAGATGCTGGATTTGACTTTGGCTTTAGACGGCTCTTGTGCTTAGAACCATCTAACCTTCTGCCTTCCTTCGACTCGGCCAACAACAAAATAAGATTTCAATGCTGCCTGTGCATCTGTAGTCCACAATTCCTATTTGTGACCCTTTCAATTTACAGTGACACTGGGGGGGGGGAGGAGTGACTGATGATCAATCCTCAGACTTATGATTGTCACATGCCTGCCTAGGCATTGCAATTCAGGGCATTGATGCCTGACATGTAATTGTCATGGTTGCAGCATCTGGGGGTCCTGGGATCCCCCATTTGGCAACCTTCATTGCCGGCTTCTTACAAGCAAAGTCAATGGGGAAGACTGGATTCTTTTAATCACCACAATTCACTTAACAGCTATGTGATTTGCTTAACAACCACAGGGGAAAAAGGGGGGGGGGTTTAAAAATTGGGTGCAACTCATTCAACTACTCTGTTATTTTGTGGTGGAAATTGCAGCCCAATTATGGTCATAACTGGAGGACTTAGCTGTAACAATTCATATCTTTTATTATGCAGTGCAAGGAAAGAAGAAAGAAAGAAAGAAAGAAGGAAGGAAGGAAGGAAGGAAGAAGGAAGGAAAGAAAGAGGGAAGGAAGGAAGGGAGGAAGGAAGAGAGGAAGAGGGGAGGAGGAGGAGGAGGAGGAGGAGGAGGAGAAGGAGGAGGAGAATTATTTGCAGTGCTCCATTCCTGGAGGCTTCTAAGAAGATATTGGAGAACCATTTGTCTGAAATGGTACAGTCTCATGCTGGAGCAAAGAGTTGGACTAGAAACCCTCCAAAATTCCTTCCAACTTTTTTATTCTGTTAAGATGAACAAGAAGACGACTTGGTGACAAATAACCAGAATTGTATTAAAAGAAACATAAAATTAAACGATTTTCCAGCACAGATCTCAAAAGATGATTCATTCCGCATCCAAAACTTGAGGATGACAGTCACTCCATGCTTCCTTCTTCATCACCTACCTCATCTCAAGTTCAGAAACAGTATCTTCTCCCTCGGAATCTTGTCTCAGGTACAACATATCCCCGGAACGAAAGTTCAGCCATTTGTCTCTTGGAGCCAGAGCCCTATGACAGAGCGCGAGAACTCTTTTAAACAACCAATTTAGCATCTCGTTTATATAGTTATATGAGACAATCTGTGACCCTCCCGGTCATCGTTACAGAAATATTTCCTTACCAGATTCCCCATTGCCTTCCACAATGACAGAGCTTCAAACTCAGGGAGATATTCAGAGAACTCTTAAAAGTTCTATTTCAATCCAGCACCACAGAGCAAGCAAAAAGCACAGTCACTATGTGCTTTACTGCTCATCTATATAACTGTAACAGGAAACAGGAAATTACCTAGAACAAAAAAGATAGAGTACATACCCTTGTTCCAAACTTGTAAACACTGCCATCTACTGGCTAAATACTACTGATAAGCAAGTCAATGGGGAAGCCAGATTCACTTAACTCAAAGGTGCTTTTTCGACAGGCAACTGGACCAGAAAATCCAACATGCCTCTTGAAAAAGCACCTTTGGGACAGCCATGACCTGGATGACTGAGAATCTCCATAGACAGATTCACTTAACAACTGTGTTCCTAATTGAATGACTCCAATGATTCACTTAACAAATGTGGCAAAAAATATCGTAAAATGGGGCAAAACTCACTTAACAAATTTCTCACTTAGCAACATAAATTCTGGGCTTAATTGTGGTCATAAGTCAAAGGACTTTCTGTATCAGCAATTTGCTGCCAGACTCAAATTCCTTTGAACCCAGACTCATCCGGCTGTTTGAAGCTTATCCCCATCATTCACTGGTTGTTAAAGATATATTCGAGGGGAGGGGGGCTATGTTCTTCTAGAATTACATTTTTACTCTATTAAATCTGAGATGACTTTTTAAAAAAAAATTCGCTGGCCGAGACGATTTTAATGGCTTTTACGATGCTGTTTCAACCGTTCTACATTCGTTTTATTTATTTTTTATAATTTGCATGGCTTTTTTGCTTCTCCTATGGCTGGAAATTGGCTGGTTCCATGACCTCTTTCGAGAGAGAATGTTATTAAAATGAAAGAAGATGAAGGGGACATAAAACTCCTTCCCACTCGCACGCGGCACAAAAGCACAGCTCATCGCTGGCGAGGCCCTGCAATAATTTTGCGGTCAGAGTTCCCATAAATAATTTTGAAATTTTACTTTTCCTCTGTAAGAGAGATGGAGGTAGCATAATCTGCATGGGTCAGAACGCTCTGTGATGGGACTGCGGTCAGGATATCTTGAAACTGCAGTGTTTTATTCTCAGTGTTGCTGTACATGGCAATGAATCCAGGGAAGAGATTTGACTAAAGCAAGACTCTCCAAACTTGGCAACTTTAAAGCATGTGGGGAATTCTGGGAGTTGAAGTCCACAAGTCTTAAAGATGCCAAGTTTGGAGACCCTGACTGGGAATTCTGGGAGGTGAAGTCCACAAGTCTTAAAGATGCCACGTTTGGAGACCCTGGCTGGGGAATTCTGGGAGTTGAAGTCCACAAGTCTTAAAGTTGCCATGTTTAGAGACCCTAGCTGGGGAATTCTGGGAGTTAAAGTCCACAAATCTTAAAGATGCCACGTTTGGAGAGCCTGGCTGAGGAATTCTGGGAGATAAAGCCCACAAGTCTTAAAGTTGCCATGTTTGGAGACCCTGGCTGGGGAATTCTGGGAGTTGAAGTCCACAAGTCTTAAAGTTGCCATGTTTAGAGACCCTAGTTGGGGAATTCTGGGAGTTAAAGTCCACAAGTCTTAAAGATGCCACGTTTGGAGAGCCTGGCTGAGGAATTCTGGGAGATAAAGCCCACAAGTCTTAAAGTTGCCATGTTTGGAGACCCCAGCTGGGGAATTCTGGGAGTTAAAATCCACAAGAATTAAAGTTCCCATGTTTGGAGACCCCTGAGCTACGGCATTCAGCCCTGCTTTGCTTAACCATGGTTACTTGAGTGAGCGACGGTTGACTGGCTTCAGGAAACACTCCAAAAACAAAGAAGACCGTATGATGATTGACATAATTCTTAGCCAAGTCCAGTTGCTGGAGGAAATCTGTCATCTGGGAAACGTATTTGACGGTGGAGAGGAAAGAAGAAACATTTCCTGCAGATTAACTGCCTGTCTACATCAATCTGTCTCTCAGAAGTCAGAAGAGGAGGAGGGGGTGAGTGGGTGGGTGGGAGAGAATAAGAAAGGTCCTGTTGCAGAATGAGTCAGAGGGGGGAAAAAACCTTACAGGCATGCTGGCTGTCAGGACAAATGGATCGGTTGCAATTTATGGGTCTTGATTTATTGATCCATTTATACCTACTGTATGCAGGAGCGGTTTAGAGATTGTCAAACTCCCAGCAGCTTTGAAAATAAATCATGCATGTTTGGACTTCTGGTCTTATACTTAAAGTCCTTGACTCACTTAGTGACCATTCAAAGTCGCAACAGGGCTGAAAAAAATGTTGAGACCTGCCAGCTGCCCAGTGGTGGGTTTCAAAAAGTTTTCGAACCTACTCTGTGGGTGTGGCCTCCTTTGTGGGAGTGGCTTGCCGGCCATGTGACCTGGTGGGAGTGGCTTGCCAGCCACATGTTTCTCTCTCTCTCTCTCTCTCTCTCTCTCTCTTCCTTCCTTTGTCTCTCTGTCCCTTTTTCCTTTTCTTCTTTCATCTCTCACTTTTTCTTTCTTTTTTCTTTTTCTTTTTTCTTTTTCTTTTTTCTTTGTTCCTTTCTTTCTCTTTCCTTTCTCTCTCTGTGTGAGTCTGTGTGTGTGTGGTGTGTGTGTGTGTGTCAGTGGTGGGTTTCAAAAATTATTGGAACCTCTTCTGTAGGTGTGGCCTGCTTTCTGGTGGAACCTCTTCTAACCAGTTCGGTAGATTTGACGAACCGGTTCTACCGAACTGGTGCGAACTGGTAGGAACCCACCTCTGCAGCTGCCAGCTGTGCTGGCAGCGGACGATGAGGAGATTGGGGAGGAACTTTGGCCAGTTCTGAAATCTGGGGAAGGCTCTGATGGGTGTTCTGCATTGGACACAGAGATAGAGGCATCAAGGTGCCAACAGCTTTTTATACAGCTATGATTAAAGTTGATCTTAATATTAATGCAAATAAAAAAAAGACAATAGAGAAATGGGGAGGGAAAAAGAAGGGGGGGAAGAGATGCCGAGGATAGAGAAATGCAAAAGAAGCCATGGGTTTCAACTTTTTTCAATGCAGCAAATTACAAAGCCATAGTTACAATCTCAAAGCATTACTTTCATATCATTAATAAGTATATTCCCCACCCCAGGTGTTGTCAGAGAGGGCACCTGGCCAGTAAAACGCCCAGCTCCTTCCAGCCACCCCGACTCTACACCAAATTAAGGGATCACAGGTTCTTTATCTTTACAGATAAAGGGACACAGTGACAAGGAGACACAGTGGCTCAGGGGCTAAGACATTGAGCTTGTCGATCAGAAAGGTCGGCGGTTCGAATCCCTAGCACTGCGTAGTGGAGTGAGCTCCCGTGACTTGTCCCAGCTTCTGCTAACCCAGCAATTTGAAAGCATGTAAAAAAATGCAAATAGAAAAATAGGAACCACCTTTGGTGGGAAGGTAACAGCATTCTGGGTGCCTTTGGCGTTGAGTCATGCCGGCCACATGACCATGGAGACGTCTTCAGACAGTGCTGGCTCTTCAACTTTTAAACGGAGAAGAGTTGTTCGACTAGCACATATGTGCGAGGGCAGGGGTGGGTTCTGGCTGGTGTTACTGCCTGTTTGCTCATGGGTGTGCTTCGCAATTTCAATGAAAATTGTTTTGTGCATTTGCAGAACTCAAAAAAAAAAAGATGGCGAGGGCAGTGACTGGGGAACCAGTTTGGGGGCGTGGCCAGCCTGGGTCGCTGCTTGTTCATACCACTACCAGTTCGGCTGAACTGGGCTGAACCGGTAGGAACCCACCTCTGTGCGTGGGTGATGAAAGAAATGTCCTTCTGGGTTCGGCTCCAAGTGGGGAAAAAGACACTGGAGACATGGAGGCTGCTTGGAAAGATGGTTTATTGGTGGACAGACCACATGGCTTGAGTCCTGAACAGAGAAGGTGATCACATGCTTCAATGTTGGTGGAGAAGAAGAGAAGGGCCGAGGGAGGGCTTGCTAGGCTTTTTATAACCTGTTCAGTCCCACCTCTCTGTTTCCTGTTCCTGTGTAAGACATGTATTCTGATTGGTTGTCAGACCCTTGGGGCCAGGCAGGGGCAACTCTGTAGGCTGTGTTTTGAATCCAGGTTTGGTTGAGTTCTCAGATGCCATGTGGTCAGTTGGGGCCAATATTATCATGCTTTAATCCCATCCCCTGTAGCTGAACTGGAGAAGTCTTTATTATGTAAAGTGGACTAGCTTGGCCTTCTTAATGGCCCATTGACAAAGTGGGGATGGGCAGGAAGCTACAGGCAGCTATTCTGCCTTTTAAAACATGTTTCTTTCTTTTCACATCCAGAGAAACATTCTGCCTTTTCAATATTTCCTAGGATATTTCATTTTCCTGGGAGAGAGCTGGGTGATAACTTCCTACATGGGGACCCTTTACCTTTACCTGGTAAGTAATCTTTTACAATTTTTAAAAAAAATATTCTCAAAGTTAAAATGCAAACAAAAACAGAATCGAAAGCACAAAGTAAAGCAAAGTAAACAAAAAAGTGCATTTAAAAAAAACTCAAACCCATAGATTGTCCAAAGTTGACTCCTGATGGGATCTGAATGCAAAGGCCGAGGAGATAAGCGTCGGAAAATATCCTCTTGGGTTCTTCTAAAACAGCCTTTTTCAGAGCCAAGGACGGCATTTTCTGCCAATCACCAGCTCTGAAATTTCTCACGGGCTGCCTGTTTTCTGAAATAAATGACTCCACTCGCATTTGCTTCCATGTAATTGCTACAGATGATTAGAGCCGAGTTCCCTGAGATAATTGCAGAATGACGAAGGAGAAGGAAGAGCTCTATAAAGAAAAAAAAGTGGTTGGGTTCCCAAGAGATCTCTCTTGTCTCATTCATTTTATTTATTTTTTTGGATTCCTGAGCCTGAAAAGCAGCTGAGAATTATTTTGGAGGAGAGATTAAAAACCAACAGTGAGTTGCACCTGATTTTTTGACCTCCTTTTTGTTGTCAGGATTTGTTAAGTGAATCATGTATTCATTAAGTGAGTCACTCTGTTGTTAAGCTAATTGTTACGCTAATTCCCCATTAGCTTTCAAGAAGAGACTGGACTGCCATCTGTCAAAAAGGGTGCAGGGCAGGAGTGAGATTCCAAAAGTTTAGCAAGGGGTTCTCTTCCGGTTGCTGGGTGGGTGTGGCCATAGCTTGGGCGTGGCCTACTTGGCCTCCTGCACCATGGCATGGGGGGGTGTTTCTCCAAGGCTTCTGAAGCTTTTTTGAGCCTCTGGGGGGGGAAAACAGCCTCCCCGGGCTCCGAAGCTCCTTCGGAATCTGGAAACAGGCCAGTGGTGGGTTTGAACTTTTTTAGAACTCCTCTGTAGGTGTGGCTGCTTTGTGGGATTGGCTTGCTGGCCATGTGACTGGGTGGGAGTGGCTTGCCGGCCATGTGACTGGGTGGGCGTGGCCAACTTGTAAAATGTGGTGAAACTCACTTAACAATGCTCTTGCTTAGCAACCAAAATGTTGGTTCAGGAACTCTGGCATGTGAAGCATGCAAGTCTTAAAGCTGTCAAGTTACAAGACCCTTGCAACCCTAACCCTTTAGGAAAAAAACCACAGTGGTGTTCAAACTTGACAGCTTTAAGACTTGTGGACTTCAACTCCCAGAATTCCTTCTCTCTTTCTTCATTGATGATGTGCGGACGGGCGGGTGGAGGGAGCTGGAACTGGTTCTAAAAAGCACTGTAGATTTGTGGAACCTCTTCTCTAGAAGAGGTTAGAACTGGCAGGAACCCACCCATGAAACAGGCCCATTTCCGGACTTCTAGTGCTTTCACCCTCCCATATCCTCCGTGCGGGCCCTGCACTTACCTGGCATCCAAAATGGCCACGTGGAGACTCCTGGGGGGGTGGGTGTGGCCAGCGGTCCTTTCAACTGCCAGTTCGGTGAAGCAGATGCAAAATTAGCATCCAATTCATCCAAACCGGCTGAATCCCACCCTTGATAGGGTCTGCTTGGGTGGGTGGGGGAGTCGGACTAGATGACCTTCAAGGTCCCTTCCAACTCTGTTAATCTGTATCGGAAGGTTCCTGGGAAGGTCAAAATAATCATATTGCTCTGGGACACTGCAACTATTGTAAACTCCTGCCGGGTGGTGAGCATCTAAATTTTGATCACGTGACCAGGGAGACCCTACGATGGTCTATAATGTGAGGACTGGTGATATATTTTTAGCACTGTTGGAACTTGAAACGGTCACTAAAAAAATAGTTGTAAGTTGAGGACTACCTGTGTGTGATAGGTCAGCCAATGGTTTCGTAAGAGCTTGTTTTTTTTCCAATTCCATCTCTTCCCGCAAATACATTCTGAGGTAAAAGTTCCTTTTTGAAGAATTGAGAATAGATATGAAGAGGATTTGGGAGGGTGGGGGGACTTGATAGCAGTCTTCCAATATTTGAGGGGTTATCACAGAGATACAGACACAGATTAACAGAGGTGAAAGGGACCTTGTAGGTCATCTAGTCCAACCCCCCCACCCAGGACCCTACGCCATTTCTGACCAATGGCAGTTCAGTCTCTTCTTGAAAGCCTCCAGCGATGAAGCTCCCACAACTTCTGAAGGCAAGCTTTAATAGATTAACAGAGTTGGAGGGGACCTTGTAGGTCATCTAGTCCAACCCCCTGCCTGTAGCTTTCCTCCTGGGGTTGTGGGTACTCCATCACTGGAGGCTCTCAAAAAACAGACTGAACCACCCTTTGACTGGGATGGAATCAGGGCTCCTGCCTTGATCTCATGGACCTCTGAGGTCCCCTTTCCAGACCTAATGATTTATCTAATAAAACCGGCTCTTGAGCTTAAGAGAAGAGCATCCTTCTCCTCTCTCCTCTTCCATTCCCCTCCTGCTGAGCAAGATTTATTTTCCGTCTCCCTTAGTGCCGGAGGCTTGTTCTAATGTGGCGGTGCGTCCGTCCCACTCCCTCCCTCCCTCCCGAGACTCATAAACACAGGCTGCCACACAGATACTGGGGAGTAATTGGAAAGATGAGCTAGCTAGGTGGCGATGCAGCTGGAGAGGCTGGGGAAAAAATAATAATGATGGGAGCTATTCTCGCACTAAATTACTATCTGGGCTGCTATAGAAACAGGTCTTTTCAAGATTCTTGACCTCCTTTGGACTGTCAAAAGCATCTCCTCGTCAAGCTGTACTTTTCCATCTACCCCAGTTAGGTCCAGCCTGGGTTTTGTGGCTTGCCATGATCTGGATCAGGGGTTTCCAACGTGGGGCACAAGCCCCACCGGGGGGGGGGGGATTGATTTTTTAAAAATAAGTTTTTAAAATTTTCCCTTTCAAATTCATGCATAGATATACATCTTATAATTGCTATTAACATTTGTCATTCATCAAGTGTCTATATTCATTTTTACACACATATATAATACAGTTTGGGTCACTTTCTTGCCACTCCGTGCCTTCATCTTGTTTTGCAACACTTTACTCCTTCCATCTTCTCAACCTCCCTTCTCTACCTTTTTTTCCTCCTGTCCTTCCTTCTTTATTCTTCCCCTCTCTTTCCCCTTCTCCTCCTCCCTTCTCTTTCTTACCCTCTCTCCTACTCTTAAATCCCCACCTTTTTTTCTCTGCTTTACTCTTTCTTCTTTTCCCTCCTTATACTTCTTTCTTCTTCCCCTCTCTTTCCCCCCTCCTCCTCCCTTCTCCTCTTTCTTACCCTCTCTCCTCTTAATCCCCCACCCTTTCTTTCTCTGCTTTACCCTTTCTTCTTTTCCCTCCTCATCCTTCCTCCTCATCCTTCCTCCTTTCTTCTTCCCCTCTCTTTCCCCTCTGCTCCTCCCTTCTCCTCTTTCTTACCCTCTCTTCTCTTAATTCCCACGCTTACTTTCTCTGCTTTACTCTTTCTTCTTTCCCTCCTCCTTATCCTTCCTCTTTCTTCTTCCCCTCTCTTTCCCCTGCTCCTCCCTTCTCCTCTTTTTTACCCCTCTCCTACTCTTAAATCCTCACCCTTACTCTGCTTTACTCTTTCTTCTTTTCCCTCCTCATCCTTCCTTCTTTCTTCTTCCCCTCTCTTTCCCCTCTGCTCCTCCCTTCTCCTCTTTCTTACCCTCTCTCCTCTTAATCCCCCACCCTTTCTTTCTCTGCTTTACTCTTTCTTCTTTTCCCTCCTCATCCTTCCTTCTTTCTTCTTCCCCTCTCTTTCCCCTCTGCTCCTCCCTTCTCCTCTTTCTTACCCTCTCTCCTACTCTTAAATCCCCACCCTTACTTTCTCTGCTTTACTCTTTCTTCTTTTCCCTCCTCATCCCCCCCTCTTTTCCATTGTGGGGCAATTTGATTTTAATGGGGCAATTTGAACCTTGCTTAAACCAAGTTAAGGGCGTTTTAAGCTTCCTCCATGTGAGTAGAGTTCACTTTTTGAGTAAAGTAGGTATTATATGTTACAAAGGGGGGGGGTGGCATCAGGATTTTAGAGAGCTTAGGTGGGAACCACTGGTCTAGATTATTAGAAATGATCCTTATTACCCTGGCTCTTTTGTTAAGATTAACAGAGTTGGAAGGGGCCTTGGACATCATCTAATCCACCCCCCCTTCAAACAGGAGACCCTACACCATTTCTGACAGATGGCAGTCCAGTCTATTCTTGAAAGCTTCCAGTGATGAAGCTCCCACAACTTCCAAAGGCAACTTCTGTTCCTTTGGTTGATTGTTCTCATTGCCAGAAAATTTCTCCTTATTTCCAGATTGAATCTCTCCTTGATCAGTTTCCATCCATTATTCCTTATCTGGCCTTCAGGTGCTTTGGAGAATAGCTTGACCCCTTCCTCTCTGTGGCAGCCCCAATATAATGCGAGGAACATATGGTTTGGAAGAACACAGAATCCCATCCTATTTATGGCCATTCCTCAGTGGGTTTGCCAGTTCTTTTAATCTGTTATCTCTCAGATAATACTCAGTTTTTCAGCATGGGGAGCGACCGAATCAGAAGATTTAAAAAATAATAATAACATTCACCCATCGGGCTATTGCTAAGCCTTCTGCATCAATTGCTTTTTCATCTTGTCAGATTTCCAGTTCTAGTCAACAAGTTTCATGCAGAGGAAAATCTGAAAAGACCATAAAATCGGCCTCATTTCTTTGGAACGGGGCTGAATGTCAAGTGATAGCCCATTTGTTAACTATCATGCCGTCAGTTAGAGAGCAATGTGACCTGGCTAACAGAGTATCTAAGACTGAGCTTCCTTAGTCCAGCTTCTCAAAGCACCCATAATACACTAGAATAGAATAGAATACATGATTGTCTCTTTGAATGTACACTCATCTGCATACATTGAAATGAAATTACGTTGCATACAGCTCTCAAAGGGTCACCCTCTCCAATATACCCTACAGAAAGATGACAAAATAGAATTCTGAATAGAATAGAATACAATAGAAAAGAATAGAACTAATTAAATCCGGCTCACGAATTAAAAGGTAAAGGTTCCCCTCAAACATATGTGCTAGTCGTTCCCGACTCTAGGGGCGGTGCTCATCTCCATTTCAAAGCCGAAGAGCCAGCGCTGTCCGAAGACGTCTCCGTGGTCATGTGGTTGGCATGACTCAACCCCCAAGATGCAAGGAACGCTGTTACCTTCCCACCAAAGGTGGTCCCTATTTTTCTACTTGCATTTTTTACGTGCTTTCGAACTGCTAGGTTGGCAGAAGCTGGGACAAATAATGGGAGCTCACTCCACTACGTGGCGCTAGGGATTCAAACTGCCAACCTTTCTGATTGACAAGCTCAGAATTTTAGCTACTGAGCCACCGCATCCCAGTTCACTAATTAGATATGTGTAATATGTGCCCGTGTTTGTGTCTTTCTATCTCCATCTGTTGAGACATCTGACAAAATAAGGGTTACTCTTCAGGTAGATCCAACATGGAAAATGCCTCTTTGAAAAACAATCACCTTCTTGGCTTTAATTAAATCGATTTTCTTGTAGAACTGAAATTGTGCTTTGCTTATTTCAGTAGCTTTTTGGGAAAGTGCACCGTGGCCAGTTGAAACTGTTAAATACTGTATATACTCGAGTATAAGCCTAGTTTTTCAGCCCACTTTTTGGGCTGAAAAAAGCCGCCTCGGCTTATACTCGAGTCAGTGAAAAATTTGCCCGAAATGGAGGAGAAAAAGGGGCGGGGCCATGCCGCTGGGTGACACTCGTGAATGGCCCAGTGCCCCTGTGAGTTTCCCCTCCCTCTGTGTCAGTTTGCCGCGCAGCGCGCACCGCACCATCCCCCCTCACGTTCTAAGTAATGCAGGGCTGTCTTACGATTCCCCTTCCTCCCCCTCCTGCCGCTCTGCAACGATGTCCCACCTCCTCCTTGTTATGGCAAGCAGCCACATAGCGATGTCCCACCTCCTCTGGTACAGTGATCCAATGATAGGAATCACTGTGCCGTGTGTCATAGGAGGCGGGACATCGCTCCCGCGGCTGCACGGGACATCATCATCACAGCGGGACATCAGCATCATGAGGTGAGTGAAGTATTTCATTGAATACACCGCTAGTTTACTGTTTTTCTTTGAAATAAATATTCAAAAACATTATTGGTATCTATTTTTATTTTTGAAATTTACCGGTAGCTGCTGCATTTCCCACCCTAGGCTTATACTCGAGTCAATAACTTTTCCAGTTTTTTGTGGTAAAATTAGGTGCCTCGGCTTATATTCGGGTCGGCCTATACTCGAGTATATACGGTATGTGCTTTTACCCAGGATCTTTTTTGCAAGACATCTGCCGCGTAACCCGACAAATGCACGCATGACAAAAGCGCGGCGACAAAACCACGGTGAGAAAACTGCGAGGTCGAAATCGCGCCCACAACAGCGCGCCGAGAACAGCGCGCCGACAAAAGTGCGATTAGGTTAAGGTAAGGGTTAGGGTTAGGTTCAGGGTTAGGTTCAGGGTTAGGTTTAGGGTTAGGGTTATTACCTTGTTTTCGTGTTGTTTGCTGATGGCGTGCTTTTGTCGGCGCGCTATTCGGCACGCTGTTGTGGGCGTGATTTCGACCTTGCGGTTTTCTCGATGCAGTTTTGTCGGTGCGCTTTTGTCATGCGCGCATTTGTTGGCGAACCATCTGCCGCCATATAGCTTTTTAACTTTCTTGCTTTTGTGGGGAGGGTGTCTCACCACAACAAAGCTCTGTTCTGAAATATTTTTTTCCCCATTTTGTTCTGTTTTGTTGTAGTGGCTGATTCAAATCTGAGCAGATAAAAGCACGTCGTACAAATGGGAGCTTTCAATGCAATTTCCCCCTCTGCAGAAAATCCTCCAAACCCTACATCAGAACAGCCAGTTCGTTATCACGATGGGGCTGTGAGGCTATGTATTTGAGATAAAGCCTAGAAGTGGGAAAAACACGACGTACATTTTATTTTTATTTTTTTTAGTTTGTCGAACATGTACAAGACAGCAGGTATAAGTATAAACATGGACATGAACAAAGGAAATGAGTACAAATAAATGGGGACAGTAGGACAGGGACGGAAGGCATGCTGGTGCGCTTATGCACGCCCCCTTTATGGTCCTCTTAGGAATGGGGTGAGGTCCACAGTAGACAGATTAAGGTTGAAGCTGTTCGGGGGTTTGAGGATGTAACAGCGGAGTCGGGTAGAACATTCCTGGAGTTGACCACTCTGTTGCTGAAGTCGTATTTTCTACAGTCGAGTTTGGAGCAGTTTACTTTGAGTTTGTATCAATTGTTTGCCCATGTATTATTGCGGTTGAAACTGAAGTAGTCATTGACAGGTAGGGCGTTGTAGCAGACTATTTTGTGTACTGCGCTTAAGTCACACCGTAGGCGGCGTAGTTCCAGGTTGTCCAAGCCCAAAACTTCGAGCCTGGGGGCATAAGGAATTCTGTTGTGAGTGGAGGAATGGAAGACTGAAATACCTCTGGACTCACTCAATCGTATTAATGTCCGATATGCAGTGTGGATTCCAGGCAGGCGAGCTGTATTCGAGGATTGGCCTGGCAAAGGTTTTGTATGCCTGAGCATGACAAGGTAAAAAAATATATCTTTTTTTCTATAGAGTGAAGGTGACTGATTCTTTTTTTTTAAACTGGTGGTACCTTCAAGAAGTTTTTTTCCCTCCTAAGTTCTTTTCTATGGATCTACAACAATTTGATGGGATGCTGTAAGAATTGAAGGGGGAAAATATATATATATTGTTCATTTGAATACAGCCTATTTTCTGTCATCTTTCTCTTCCTGGAAATGGCTTGTTTTTTAAAAATAACTAAGAGGTTCCACTGTTTGAAAATTCCCAATTTAGGGGATAGGAGGACGCCAATTATATAAAGCACTTTGTGCTCTGTTGTTGGTTAGCTAGATGGTGAGCCTCGGTCAGCACATAATGTTCCCTGCATGTTCTCTGCATTTTCAAGACCTGCAGAAGTGAACAGCCACTGTGCCTCAGATTAAAACGCTTTGTTGAGGGACTGAAGGAGAAATGCTGGGGAGGCCCTTCAGCGTTATGTGAGGTTCTCCAGATGATGCAACACCACTTCACCCAAAATGGACACCGCCTGGCAAAATAATTGGCAGTAATTCTGCCATTACTCAACAATAGAGTTCAGCTGCTTTGTGGCACCTCAGCAAGCAGGCAAACCCATCAATGATGTCGAAGCCGTCCCTTCGTTTCTAATAAGCAAGTCCAACATCTCTTTGTCTTTGAGGGAAAGGGTTAGGCGAGGAAGGAATGTTTTATTTGTCCAAAGAACAGGGATCCCTAGCATGGATCCCAGGTGGCCGTGAGATTGCTGGACATTGAATAAACAACCTGAGGATGAGGTGACCCCTGATTCGAACTTCAAAATTATGACTTTCCAAATCATCCAGATGTATAGAATAGAATAGAATAGAATAGAATAGAATAACAGAGTTGGAAGGGACCTTGGAGATCTTCTAGTCCAACCCCCTGCTTAGGCAGGAAACCCTACACCGTTTCAGACAAATGGTTATCCAACATCTTCTTAAGAACTTCCAATGTTGGAGCATTCACAACTTCTGGAGGCAAGTTGTTCCACTGATTAATTGTCCTCACTGTTAGGAAGTTTCTCCTTAATTCCAGGTTGCTTCTCTCCTTGATTAGTTTCCACCCATTGCTTCTTGTTCTACCCTCAGATGCTTTGGAGAATAGTTTGACTCTCTCTTTGTGGCAGCCCCTGAGATACTGGAAGATTGCTATCATGGCTCCCCTAGTCCTTCTTTTCATTACACTAGACATACCCAGTTCCTGCAACCGTTCTTCATATGTTTTAGCCCCTCATCATCTTTGTTGCTCTTCTCTGCACTCTTTCTAGAGTCTCCACATCTTTTTTACATCGTGGCGACCAAAACTGAATGCCGTATTCCAAGGGTGGCCTTCTCAAGGCCTTATAAAGTGGTATTAACACTTCACGGGATTTTGATTCTCTCCCTCTGTGTTGATGCAGCCTAGAACTGTGTTGGCTTTTTTGGCAGCTGCTGCACACGGTTGGCTCATATTTAAATGGTTGTCCACTAGGTATAGGAAGGTCGTTGAACATTTAAGACCTCAGTTATATCCATATCTTCGGTACTCAACTGCTTTCAAACTCATTGAATTTGGATGCTGGGGGTTGAGAAAAAGGTGAAATATTCGTTGACAAACACAAATACAGAACTGTTCAAAAGCAATTATGTGCCTTTCTGGAATATATAATTTTTTTTGTTAAGATGGGATAAATTGCATTTTGATCACATCATGGTGATGCTATAACAGTTGTAAGTGTGAAAAATGGTCGTAAGTCACTTTTTCAGTGCCTCATTCAAACTTCACTAAATGAACTGTTATTAAGTCGAGGACTACCTGTAGTAGCTTGGCAATTGGCTCACAATGTACAATGGTTTTTTTGCAGGTTTCCAGCAAAAATCCAGAACGGCTCACTTTAAAACTGCAGCATTTGCTTTACCGCTACTGCGTTCGCTTAACTGACCGTTGCAAAAACAAAAAGTTGTAAAATGTTTTTTTTTTGTCACACCTTGAGTTACAACCGTCGTGCCTTAGGATAGAAATTCTGGCCTCCCTAACAATCGTACTAGCCACTCATAAGCCATTTTCAAATCTTCTTATCCTGGGCTTATTAAAAGCAGGCATTCAAATGAAACCTCCCAGCGAGAAAGCACATTGAAATGTTTACCCATCCTTGTCACTCAGATGGCGTTTTCTTTCCAGCCACGAATTCCTAAATTACTGCAGAAAAGAAACAGGTTTTCTCTCCGCTCTGTCAAATTACCAAAGTGTGTCTGTTTGTGTGTGTGTTTTTTTTAATCAATGGCTTATTACGCCCTGGGAAATCAGAGAGAATCTTAGAGCATTGAACGATCTTTTCTAGCATTCAACTGGTGTCCAGGGAAGGCCTATAACTCATCCCCATGATTCACTCGCTGCGCTAAGTTATCACTTTGCTTATGCAACACTTGAGTGCGCCACAACGGGGTGGATTCTCACAAGCGGTTTAGCCGTAAACCTGGGATTTAGGCAATTAACTGGAAAGAAGCAAACAAAGGCTTGTGGGTTTGTCTGAAGTCAATTTATGAGGACAGAAATGATTCTTGCGTAGGGCGATTCACATACTGTGTTATTTCTCTCCCCCCCACACACATTTTGCTTTGTTCCTTGCAGGGAGTATATTTTCCATTTCAAAGCTGGAAATGCATTGAAGGCTGTGTTAAAATGTGTGTGTGTGTCTGTGTGTGCAAGTTACTTCTCTCAAACGGAGGAAACCAACCAACGGATTATTATTGTAGGAGGTTAGCACCCACCCCTCTCCTAGGAGAATGAAATATTTTAGGAACTATTAAAAAGGCAGGATGAAATATTTCCTCTAAAATATTTCATTGTTCTAGGAGAGGCTGTTTTTAGTTGCGAAGTCGTGTCCGACCCATCACGGCCCCATGGACAACATTCCTCCAGGCCTTCCTGTCCTCTACCATCCTCTGGAGTCCATTCAAGCTCATGCCAGCTGCTTCAGTGACTCCATCCAGCCACTTCATTCTCTGTCGTCCCCTTCTTCTTTTGCCCTCAATCTTTCCCAACATGAAGCTCTTCTCCAGGGAGTCCTTCCTTCTCATTAGGTGGCCAAAGTACTTGAGTTTCCTCTTCAGGATCTGGCCTTCTAAAGAGTAGTCAGGGTTGATCTCCTCTAGGACCGACCAGTTGGATGTCCTTGCAGTCCAAGGGACTCGCGGGAGGGCCTCCATTGTTTGGTGCTCAGCCTTTCTTATGGTCCAATCTTCACAGCCATTGATTGCAACTGGGAAAACCAGAGCCTTGACTAGACGCACTTTTGTTGGCAGGGTGATGTCTCTGCTTTTCTAGTATGCTGTCTAGATTTGCCATTGCTTTCCTTCCCAGGAGCAAGCCTCTTTTAATTTCTTGGCTGCAGTCCCCATCTGCAATGATCCTGGAGCCCAGGAAAATAAAATCTGTTACTACCTTCATTTTCCCCCCATCGATTTGCCAGGAATTGAGAGGGCTGGGTGCCACGAGAGGAGCTAGCTTCCTACATTATGTTTGGATCCTATTTTAGCATTATAGGTGAGCAATTGAAGTACAGGAGGTCTTGAATGAAAGACTAATTGAGCCCAGAACTTCTGTTGTTAAGTGAGACATTTGTTAATCAAGTTTCTTCCCCCCACATTTTACAACCTTTCTTGCCACAGTTGTTAAGTGAATCACTGCAGTTGATAAGTTAAGTATCATCACGGGCATCGTGTATGTTTTGTGCACCACTCAGCAATGTAGGACACAGGGCTGGAGGGGACTTCAGAGGTCTTCTAGTCAAACCCTCTGCTCAAGTCAAGAGACCTTATATCATCCTGCTCAAACAGTTGTAACTTGATGGTCCTCTTGGTGTCATCAGGCTTACTTATGTGGTAAGCTTACTCCAGAAAACTTTCTTTGCTTCTTGGGGGATTTCTCCAACATTAAGTCAAGAGACTAAAACAGTTCCGTCTTTTAGCTGGTTGCATTAAGGCTACCGAAGAAGGGGGAAAGATATGGAAGACAGTTTGGATAGGATGCCCCCTGGTGGACACCTGACAACAGTGAAGGGTTTGGTGATTTGCAGTTAAAATTACATAAAAGCAATTTAGAACAGAATAACTTTATTGTCACTAGTTTGAATGTACACTAATCTGCATACATTAAAGTGAAATTCCGTTGCATACAGCTCTCAAAGGTTCACCACCTCCAATATACTGCATAATATGTTTATTGACAGAATAAGTTTAAAGGTAAAGGTTCCCCTCCCACATATGTTCCCGACTCTAGGGGGCGGTGCTCATCTCTGTTTCAAAGCTGAACAGCCAGCGCTGTCTGAAGACGTCTCCCTGGTCATGTGGCCGGCATGACTAAATGCCAAAGGCGCACGAAGCGCTGTTACCTTCCCACCAAAGGTGGTTCCTATTTTTCTACTTGCATTTTTTACGTGCTTTCGAACTGCTAGGTTGGCAGAAGCTGGAACAAGTAACGGGAGCTCACTCCTTTATGCGGCGCTAGGGATTCGAACCGCCGAACTGCCAGCTTTCTGATGAACAAGCTCAGAGTCTTAGCCACTGAGCCACCCGTTCCTTCTAGAATAAGTTTACGTAATTTATGTACGTAATGTACTTGTTTCTCAACCCCGGCAGCTTTCAGATGCCTGGACGTCAACTCCCAGAATTCCCCAGCCAGAAGGGGAAATTCCCTCTGCCCTGTCCAGCTAGCTAGAGAATTCTGGGAATTGAAATCAAGACATCCTATCTCAACTAGGCAAAGTTTGCAAAACACCTGATTTGGATACAGTAATTGCTTTCCTTATTCCCCCCCCTTTCTGTTTAGATTTTGTTGCTATTGTTTATGAACCCTTCTCTTGCTTTTGCATTGTTTATTTGACTTTTTGCAATCTTGTCTTTTGGGGGGGGGCAATATTATTTTATTTTTTATTTTTAAATTTAATGTAATTTAATTATTTTTAATTATTTTATATTTTAATTTACATTTATTTTTAAATTTATTTATATTATTTTCTATTTTCTATTATTTTCTATTTTTATTGTATTTTATTTTATCGTTTTGTTTTATATTTATATATATATTATATTTATTATTTGTATTTTAATATTATTTTTGTTATTATTTATTTTGCTATTTATTATTTATTTGCTATTTTTATTTATTTGCTATTTTATTTTTTATTTTATTTTATTATTTTACTTTACTTTATTTTATTTTAATTTTTTATTTTACTTTATTTACATGCTTCCCATCCCATTACTCACTGCCCGGGCGGCTTCTGCGCCGGCGCCCCAACGCCGGGCGCCCGCGCGCGCGGGATTCGAATCCTCCCCGCGAGGGAGACGGCTTTCCTCCTCCTTCCCCAAGCGAGGAAGCATTTCGCCCCGCCCCTCGCCCCTCCCCCGTCCAATCCCCGGCTCCGGCTAGGTTTAAAAAAGAGAGAGCGCGAGGTGGCTGGCTCTAAAAAAAATGGAAAGAGGCGTGGCTCTAATTAGGCCCGGCGATTGGCTCTTAGTTCGCTCTCCTCCAAAGGGCGGGGCTAAAGGTTTTTTTTAAGAGCGGTAGGCAGCCAGAGTAAAGGGAGGAGCCTTCCCCGGGCTCCGCCCCCTGCAGGCTCGGCGCTCACTATGAACTAGCTGCTTGGCGCCGCGGCGGCCGTTCTGCGAGAGCTGGCAAGGATGAAAGCGGGCGGTGAGCGATCTCCGCGGGTCCCTCTGCAAAACCTGGGAGTTGCCCATAGGGCTTGGGGAGGGGGAGATACCCCATATTAAAACTTCTGTTTGGGTGGGGGTCTTCAGAGTGGGAGAGAGGGGGATGTTTCAAGCTTTGCTCCCTGGGATGTCCTACACGGGAGTGATCATCCCCACGACCAGTCATCCCCGGGAATAGATGCCCCCCCTTTTTTGGGGGGGGCAGGTCTGCCTTTGCAGGTTAAGCGATGCTGGAGCCTCACGTCCGAAAGGGGGCTGGCTGGACACGAGTTAAGTGCAAAAGCCCCGCTGGGTGCGCAGGATGCAAGGCAGGGGTTCGGCGGGCGGGAGGGTTGGACTAGATGACCTCCAAAGTACCTCCCGACTCATCTGTTAGTCCATAATTTGACCCCCTCCCCAAATGGGTGCATAGTCTTTATTCCCCCCCCCCCCTGCGCAGGATGCAAGGTTAGTTGGACGGGAAGGTTAGATTAGATGACCTCCAAGGCCCCTCCCGACTCGTCTGCTAGTCCATCATTACCCCTTTTGCATTCCCCCAATTTCGATGCAGACCCCTTGATTTCCCCAGCCCGTCAACCGGCCAAACCCCCAGTCCCCAGCGGAGGCGCCACGGATGCCTTCGCAAAAACTTGGTTTAAAGTTTGTTAAGGAAAGTTTTTCCCAAGTTGGCTTAAGTTTGTTTTTAAATCTCCCTTTTTTTTCCTTTGGGGCGATGGTTTAGCCTCTTTACTGGAGTCGGTTTATGGATTCCTTCTTTTCTCTTTTTTACAAAATTTTTTTTTCTAATTTTTTAAAACCTCAACGGGGGGGACGTCCGTAGTTTTTGGGCGGGTCGATTTAAAAAGTGAGCCGAGCCTATTAGAAGATCAGAGCGGGCTTGTCTGCGGAGGGGATTGGCTTAAGACTTTTGCATGGACTCCATAAGGCAAGATTTCTTCTTCTTTTACAATAGGAATTGCCTTTGGGGTATATTTTTATTCCCTCCCCATCTTGCACCAAAAGGACAGGGTAGTTTATAAATCCAGATTTTCATGGATTTAGTGCAAAGTTTGGCATGGGGGAAAAAAAGGTTTCAAAGTCTTTAAACAATGAGACATTATCTGCTTTTTAAGCAGAGTTAAAGTCTTTTTCAAGGTTTGTAAACCCGAACTCACTTTGATTGGAGGCTTCAAAGAAAGAAATAGACTTTTGTATATTCCAGCTTTTAAAGAATAGAATTCGTTATTGGCCAAGTGTGATTGGACACACAAGGAATTTGTCCTTGGTGCAGATGCTCTCAGTGTACATAATGAAAAATAAAATAAATAGAATACATTCATCAAGAATCGCTTAAACTGCTGGATTTCAAAGCTGTGCCATGAGGCTTCACTCAGCCGAATTTTGCTGTTTTTCTCTCTCTTGTAAGAGAGAATGGATTTCTGGAGGAAAGAATAAATCAAATAGTTTTCTTGTTTTGACTTGCTTAAAAAATGTTTGAACCCAAGCATTTCCCCCCCTCAAGGCGAGTTACTCTAATAGAGTCTGAATAGAGGCACAACTCAGAGATATTGTGGGTTCAACTCCAGACCACCCAATAAAAAGAATATCTCAATAGTGTCACATTATTTTTTGTTTCCCTGTGCATATAAAAATGATGTTTACACTATAGTTTATTAATGTGAAACGGCGTGTCTTGGGGACCTTAATTAAAAATCCCTTATTGCTTTAAAATATTAATTTAATAGTGCTATCTGCTAAATGTACGCAGTCTTTGACTTGGGACTGCTACTGAGCCCAAAATTTCTGCTGGTGAGGCAGTTGTTAAGTGAATTTTGCCCCATTTTACGACTTTTCTTGCCACCGTTGTTAAGTGAATTGCTGTATTTGTTAAGCTAATCATCTGGCGGTTAAGTGCCTCTGGCTTCCCCATTGACTTTGCTTGTCAGGATGTCACAAAAGGGGATTCAATGACCCCCCCCAGGACACTGCAACCGTCATAAATATGAGTCGGTGGCCAAGCGTCTGAATTTTTTATCGCATAATGGGGATCCCGCAATGGTCGTACGTCTTTTTTTTCCCAATGCTGCTGTTCAGTGAGCGGACACTGAATGAACTATTGAGCCAGCGTCGTGCAGTGGTTAGAATGCAGTATTGCAGGCTAATTCTGCTGACTGCCGGCAGTTCGATCCCGACCGTGTCAAGGTTGACTCAGCATTCCATCCTTCCGAAGTGGGTAAAATGAGGAGCCAGATTGTTGAAGGAAATATGCTGACTCTATAAACTGCTTAGAGAGGGCTGTAAATCACTGTGAAGCGGCATATAAGTCTAAGTGCTATTGTAAGTCATGATCACCTGTATGTAATTTTCATTAAAATTGATCCAAAAGGCACCAGGCTGAAAAGCAGGATAATGAATTCAAGTCCTACTTTAAGCATGAAAACTGGCTGGCTGACTATGGGCCAGTCATCTCTCTCAGCCCAACCCACCTTATAGGGTTGTTCTGGGGAAAGCAGGAGGAGGAAGGGACGTTACGTATGTTTGCTAACTTGAATTATTTGTAAAAATAATAATAGTGAGGCAGGGATCCAAATGAATAAAATTGCCATTTTTTGCCCATTTTAAAATGAGCTGAAATTTGGCAATCATGATTTGCTATTGCGCAATCTGGGGGGCATCCCATAATTAGCAAAAAAGAGAGAGAGAGAGAGAGAGAGAGGAGCTTTTCAACAATGGTTATTCCTGGAGTCTTATGAAATCGTCATGTCTCCTGCAACTTCCTGGAGTCTTGTTAAAATTTCGAGACAAGATCTCATTTTGCAAAGCGTGGGTCAGGTTTGCTAGATAGCTTCTAGCATAAGAGATCCAGTTGATCCGTCCGATTACCTACACCTACAGCAGGGTAAAGAATCCAGAAGGGTTAAGAGTGGATTCCTTGTTTATAAATTCTGACATATATGTTCCTGCTTGGTTTCGGTTGGTCAAAGAAACGGGCCTCCCTTCAAACCGGCACATCTTCGCATTGAATTTGGTAGAGAGCTTGCATAGGAGTTTTATGATAGTAGGTCTATTGTGGGAATTGACATACTGTAAGTTTCTAGAAGAAACTCAAACCTGTCAATGTCATCTGGCTTGGGAGTTCTAGTCTACCACATCGGTTCCTATAGGAGGCAGAGCTGTGGGCTGGAATAAAGGTGGATTTGATTTAAATCAAGTTGGTTTAAGTCATGATTTAAATCACTAGTAAAAAGGCTTGATTTAAATCAAGTTGGTTTAAATCATAATTTTTAATGTCATCTCTATCCCACAGCGGCTCTTCCTCTGAGTCGCTGTTCACTCACCGACAGTCCCAATATTGCAGAATAGGCAGCCTCACGCTTCCTAACGAAGCTCCATTTCATGCTGAATAAAGTAAATGATTAATGTATCTTGAATAGAAAGGGTAGATTTTTACTCCAAATGCATTTTATTAAAATAAATTTGATAAAAATATTTAAAAATCTGATTTAAAATTTTAAAATCCTATTTTTTTAAAAAAATCATTGATTTTTATCCACTTTGGGTCGGAGTTAAGCAAGTCATTAGCCAAGAGTCAATACGTAGCCACAAATGTTCCAAGCCAACTCTTGAATTCCGTTGACCCTCATCTGGCACCAATTTCATATTAAACTTCAGTTGAGTAGAGTCTTGTTTTTGGCCTTGAGCAATAAATCTTCTGAATGGCACCTTAGTAGAAGGTGCCCTGATTCTTCGCGCCTCTCATTTTCCGGCCCTGGTTTCGTTGCAGTCACCCACTGCCGATGTTCCCGGTGTTTTCCGGTCCCTTCCAAGAGAAGGCTGAAGAAGGCCCCGGTCCTCACCCTGCTCTCCCTTCCAGAAGATATTCTCTTCCATGTTCTCAAAGGTCTTCCTATAGAAGACATCCTTTCCCTCCGAGCTGTAAGTCCAAAACTTTTTTTTTTATGTGCACTTTCCACATAGGGGTTCTTGCTGTACAGGTCAAGGGGTTCCCCAACCTTTTGGGCCTCGGGGACCTCCAAATTCATAATTTTAAATTCCGTGGACCACTAATATGATCTGCCTAATGGGTGGGTGGGTGTGGCTAGGTGGTCATGTGACTGGGTGGGCGTGACCAACTCGAGGGACGCCCCGCCAGCCTCTACTTGCCCTTCACTTCCAGCCAGTCCTTGCCTGCCGCCTGGGCTCCTTAGGGCCCCAACAGGAAGCAGTTGTTGGATGTAAGCAGCCGCCATGAGAAAGAGTTGGCAAAACAGCTCAGTTCAAATTGGATCTGGCCGAGAAGGAGGCTCAGCACCTCCCTGAGGACTATCAGCATAGGCTTTCCAAGCAGAGGGAAGACCTGCAGGAGTGCAAGGCTAGGTACCAGTGCCTGGAGACTCAGTGGGCTGAGATGGACAGCTAGTTCCAGGCCATGATGCAATCCCACTGGAACAAGGCCCTGTGGCTCTTCGCCACCAGCGGCACTTCCCTCCAGCCTTTGCCCAAAGCCCCTCACCAGGAGGCAGAAGCAGACCCTGAGTCAGAATTTTTGCCCCCCCTCCAACCAGCCCAAAAAGAGCCCGTAGGGAGACTCTCAGCAACACAAGCATTCATTGCACATATCTGGCCCGGGGCCGTACTTTGAGGACCCCTGATTTAGCAATATAAAAATGCAAAAAATTTTGGGCTTACCACCAAAATTTTCTCACAGACCACCAATCAGTGACCGCTGGTATACGTAGTCCTACATTAGGCCCCCCAACCGAGCCAATAATCCGTGGTAGAAACAGAATAACTGGTCCTTCCAGTCTTAGCACAACTTTTTCCAGGGTATTCCACCTGGCTTGACGGTAATTGCCCTTATTTGAGGATTCCTTGGCTATTACAGTGTGCTTCGCTCTCTTCCAGGTGCATTCTCATCTTAAGTATCTTATAGATAATCACACCTGCATTTGGGCCTGTGCAAGCTTTCAAGAAGAATGGCCTTCTCCCAGAAACTTGAAAATCTTTGAAAGGTAACTTTTTGGAACTTGGGAAATTGTCAGCTATCTTGCCCTACGCAAGAAGAGTTGCTAAGTGAGCAATTGTTAATCGAGGGTTACCTGTATGTATATAGAATAGAATAGAGAGAATAGAATAGAAATCAGGAGTAGAATAGAAATATATGGAATAAGGATAGGATAGGATAGAATAGGAATATATGGAATATATGGAATTAGGATAGGAATATATGGAATAATAGGATAGAAAGAATAGAATAGGAATATATGGAATTAGGATAGAATAAGAATATGGAATTAGGATAGAACAGAATAGGAATAGAATATGATAGATGGATAGTAGGAATAGAAAATATGGAATTAGGATAGAATAGAATAGAATATATGGAATAGGATAAGAATAGAATAGGATATATAGAAATAGAATAGGAATATACTGGGAATTAGATGACTAATAATTAATGGAATTAGTAAAAGAATAAGGAATAATTTGGAATACATGAATAAGGATAGATAGAAATATGGCATTATAGAATAGGCTTATGGATTAGTATGGATAGGATATACGGAATAAGGATAGGATAGAAAGAAATACTAGGAATATATAATAGGATAGTAAGATATGGAATTAGATAGAACAGGATAGAATATGAATAGAGGAATAAGTAGGATAGAAGAGAAATATGGAATTAGGATAGAATATAGGAATTATGAATAAGGATAGGATAATAGAATATGATAATTGAAAGGATAGAATAGGATAGGAATATATGAAATAAGGATAGGATAGAAAACAATAGAATATGATATATGGAATTAGGATAGAATAGGAATATATGGAATAAGAATAGGATAGAATAGGAATTATGGAATAAGGATAGGATAGGATAGAACAGAACAGAAGAATGAAGAAAGAATGGAATAGAATAACAGAGTTGGAAGGGACCTTGGGGGCTTCTAGTCCAACCCCCTGCCTAGGCAGGAAACCCTATACCATTTCAGACAAATGGCTATCCAACATCTTAAAAACTTCCAGTGTTGGAGCATTCACAACTTCTGGAGGCCAAGTTGTTCCACTGATTAATTGTTCTAACTGTCAGAAAATTTATAATGTATATCTAGACCAGTGTTTTTCAACCACTGTGCTGTGGCACATTAGTGTGCCGTGACATAGTGTAAGGTGTGCCGTGGGAAAAACACTTTATATATAGTCAATATAGGCACAGATTAAATTTTTTTAACATTTTCTAATGGTGGTGTGCTCGTGATTTTTTTCATGAAAAAAGTGTGCCTTTCACAAAAAGGTTGAAAACACTGATCTAGACGTTATCACAGTGGACAGAACTGGGTTTTAGTGCAAAAAGTCCTCGTTCTTTCCAATTTTCACCATCTCTCAGGGTAACGATGGCCTCTTGGAGAGGAGATGTTGGTTGACTTGCCAAGTGCATTAGTTAAGACAGTTACGGGGAGAATGAACACCGATTTGTTCTACCCCCTGTATTTTGCTGAGCTCTGAATTCCTCCAAGTAATAAAACTGCTTTTGGTCTCCCCCCCCCCCCCAATTCATTCAGGGCTGCAGAAAAGGGTAACTTTGAAGCTGCTGTGAAACTTGGAATAGCCTACCTCTACAATGAAGGCCGTAAGTGTCTGCACCCCACTTTGGAGACAGTTGTCCTGCGCCAGGTTGAGCCAGGCCCAACTTTGCTTGGCAAAGGGACCTTGTTTGTGACAAATAAGTTGACAAGTAGCTGAGTTTGATGTATGTGTGAAAAGAAGCTCTCTGTTCAATCACCTTCCTTCCTGCCCTTTCCTTTCCTTGTTCTTACTTGCTCTCCCCCCCTTTCCGCTTCTTTCTCCTTCCTGTCCTTCCTCTTCCCTCCTTCTTCCCTCCCTCCCTTTTCTTTCCTTCTTCCCTTCCTTCCTTCCTGTTCTCACCAAATCTTTCTTTTTTCCTTCCTTCCTTTCTCTCACTAAATCTTCCTTCTTTCCCTTCCTGGTTCTCACCAAACTTTTCTTTTTCCTTCCTTCTTTCCTTCCTTCCTTCCTTCTTTCCTTTCTTTCACTAAACCTTCCTTCTTTCCCTTCCTGGTTCTCACCAAATCGTTCTTTTTCTTTCTTCCTTTCTCTCACTAAACCTTCCTTCCTATCTTCCTTCCTTCCTATCTTCCTTTTTTCCTTCCTTTCCTTCCTGGTTCTCACCAAATCTTTGTTTTTTCTTCTTCCTTTCTCTCACTAATCTTCCTTCCTTCCTATCTTCCTTTTTTCCTTCCTTCCTTCCTTCCTCCCTTCCTTCTTCCTTCCTTCCTTCCTTCCTTCCTTCCTTCCACTAAATTTCCTTCCCTTCCTGGTTCTCACCAAATCTTCCTTCCCTTCCTGGTTCTCACCAAATCTTTCTTTTTTCTTTCTTCATTCTCTCATCAAATCTTCCTTCCTTTCTTCTTTCCCACTTTCCTGAATGCCAACAAAGTCAGGGCCATCCAAATTTCTGGCAGGAGGCCTGCTTTTCCAAGGCCTCCCCAGCTGACCCTATTTCACCAAGGAAACCTGGAGAAGAGCCCGTCTTGCAGGACCTTCTGGAGTGGGTGGGCAGAAAACCCCGGGCACAGATGGGGCCTGCTTCCTGGGGTCTCTTGCACCTTACGCTGCACCAGAGCCACAATTATGGAACTAGCCCTCTTCCTAAGTGGGTAGTCGAAATTTCACCCTGCATCCAGATCGATCCACTCCCTTCTCTTGTGCTTTTCTTTTAGCATCGGTTTCCGATGAGGGCCGTGCAGAAGTGAATGGGCTCAAGGCGTCCCACTTTTTCAGCCTGGCCGAGGGCTTGAATGTCTCCGCAGTGCCTTTTGTCTGGCTGTTCATACGTCCCCCCTGGTCTTTGGGTGGAAGCTGTTGCAAAGCTGTGGTCTACGAGAGCCTCCGAAGAGAGAGTCCAGCGACAAGTAAGGCGCTTTCTTCTGTATCTCTCAGTCTTTGATTTGTAGAACCTACAGTTGCCCAGAGCCATTGTCTTCTAACGACCCCTTAATCCCTTGCAGGATGGGGTCAGGGCAACTGAATGGAGCTGAGTGATTTACTGGCCAGCTGCCCTTCCCTGTTGCCAATGCGGAGTTTTGTTCAGCAGATATAGTCTCATTGTGCCCGAGAGAGAAATATCACAGCCTCCTGATTGTGAGGCGAGAGCTCCACCTTTAGGCCACCACACCACTTGTTATGGTTGCCCAGAATGGGCACAGTAGTTTGCATCCAGGGAAGTTAACATCTGTATGAATCTTCCAGCCACACAGTGCAGATCCTGAAAAATCTTTGACTTGTTTTAAATGTCCAGTCCTTATTTATTTCATATGATAAACTGATAGATTTTTGCTATGCCAAAAGAGCTACGATAAAGCTGATAAAACCATAATCTAAATCAGTTGCAGGCGCAAACGACCATGAAGAGTTCAATTAGTTTTAACCTCACTGGTACAGTACATGACAAATACAACAACATCAATAGCATAAAGGATAATCCCCATGCAAGTAATGGGGGGGGGTTCTCACTCCCCCCCCCCCCGTACGCTGAGGCACTCCAAGACAAGATTACTGCTAGACAATTTATTCACAGTAAATTAAACACACCGACAAGACTTTGGCAGCAATCCAGATTCCAAGATAAAAATACACACGAGAGCTTCTCCAGCGTTGGTATATTAGTTGAATCCTGCAAACAGCCTCCTCCCAAAGTCTCTCCTTATATACTCTCTTGGGAGGAGCCTAATTACAACCACCTAGGTCCAATTATCTTCTGTATCTGCGTAGTTGCTCTCTGCGTTTATCTGCCCGCTGTTCCGGGCGTCCAGGACCAACTCCCTTGTCTCCTCTCCACTGCTCCAAGGCATGACATCAGGAGCACCCTCCCTTTGGCTTTCACCACTGCTCCATGCCTCAGGCGCCTCCTGGTGGCGAACCAGCCCCTCTGGTCCCTGCTCGGAGTCTGAACCCTGTCCAGGGTCCCCCACATCTTCCAGAGCCGACTCATAGGGCCCCTCACTGTCGGAGTCTGTTTGCAACTCCACCGGCTCCTGCTGGGCCACAACAAGGGGAAAGAAAGAAAAACAAGTCATAGGTTTCTGCGTGTGCGCAGTGATTGTGGTTGTGTTTAAGAGTCTGACAGCCCAAGGATAGAAACTATTTTAAACCTATTTGTCCGACTGGCTATACTTCGATGTCTTCTGCCCAATGGTAAAGTGCAAAGAGACACTGACCAGGGTGTGAATCATCTCTGAGTATCTTCCTGACTCTGCTAAAGCAGCGAGATCTGGCGATGTTACCCAGTGGTGTCAGAGGGCAACCGATGGTTTCTTCTGCCTAATTGATCCCTCTCTGTAGTGCCTCCCTGTCCGCGCAGTACCTTACTGTAATGCAGTACGTGAGGACACTTTCCATCAGGGACCAATAGAAAGAGGTCATCAGCTGTTGATAGCTGTGTTGTTGCTCAAGTCTATAAACAGGAATCTTTGCAGCCAGGTAAGACTAGGATAAGGTTCAGCCGCATTCAATGGGAGTCAGACATCACTCTTTGTGCCCACATAGGGATTCCAGGCTAAGTCCCCATTTGACTCCCACCCTTGACTCAACCAGTCTATCTGCAACAATCAGGGCTTTTTAATTTTTCAGGACCCCAAACAGGGACAACTTTTTTGGGGGGGGGGTTGTTTTAATTATGATGGCTCGGTTCGTCCTAGTAAACATCTTTGCGTGGCTGTTCTCAGGTTAATTTGGGGTGGTAATATAGAAAGAATCTATCTTTGCAAGCTCAAAAGAAAAAAAATGGTAAGACAGTTCTGAAAATGTTGATTTCTAGTTTCTCTTTGTGCCCTTCACACATCCTGCTTTGATCTTTCTGTAGACCCGAGGATCGATTCTATACTGTTTGGCCAAAGTTTTGAGTCTCTTTGAGGTAAGGACCATTTGATTGTCCACTCTGATTATGTGTTGGAAGTATCTTTGAGTTTTGATGCTCTGAATGACACTAGCAAAACAAGTCGCTTCTTGAAAGCAACCATAATTGGGTCGCTGTGTGAAGCAATTGCTAAGTGGAAAAACCACGTGATTGTGACAGCTTTTCACATTGTTTCTTAATCCCCTGATCTTTCAAACACTTACTCCAGCACCGGGATAATTAATAAGAGAGTTAAATCTCTGTATTTGCATGTATTTGCAAGGTGGCGCAGTGGTTAAATGCAGCACTGCAGGCTACTGCTAGATCAGCAGGTCAGCGGTTCAAATCTCACCGGCTCAGGGTTGACTCAGCCTTCCATCCTTCCGAGGTGGGTAAAATGAGGACCCAGATTGTTGGGGGCAATATGCTGACTCTCTGTAAACCGCTTAGAGAGGCCTGAAAGGCCTATAAGCGGTATATAAGTCTACTGCTATTGCTATTGCTATTGCTATTTATTGGAGAGGAAAGGATTGCAAGAAATTAAGCAGGCACACAATGAGGAATACACATCCAAAATGAGGAATACAGTATGCAAAACATCCCAGTGTATTCCCCTTTGTGTGCCTGCTTACTCTCTTGTAATCCCTTCCTCCCCAAACTCTACACTCTGCTGGGTGCGCTGGGGGGAGGAAAATAACGGCTCAGGCACAGGACAATACATTGACTGTAATGGTGAACTCATGATGAGGGACACTCTGAAGTGATAACTGGCATTTGATCATGAGGTTATGTTTTCAGCCTCATCATATCCCATATTCCTGTTCCCAAGTTCCCTATAGCTAACTGTTTAATCAAAGGGGCTCAGAGTGTGTCAACCACCCATTGTTCTGACCAGTGGTGGGTTTCAAAATTTTGGAACCTCTTCTGTAGGTGTGGCCTGCTTTCCGGGTCCACTGGTGGAACCTCTTCTAACCGGTTTGGTAGATTTGACGAACCGGTTCTACCGAATAGGTGCGAACTGGTAGGAACCCACCTCTGGTTCTGACCCAGGCTTCCTTAAAAAGCAAGAAGCAAGTCTTGATCCTGGCAAAACCCCTTTTATTTATGTGACTGTGAATTCCTTTCATTCACAGTCCACAAACAGTCTTTCAGAGGAATGTTTATCAACACGAACCTTATCTCGCTTGGAGAGCTGCCAGATAACTAGTTTCCAAACGCAGGGCAAGGCAAAACTTGGCACAGAGTCTCTTATAGTCACAAACAGAACTTTTCACTCTTGAAACAACCGAAGGAACGAATTGCTTCCTGCAAAAGTCCACTCCCCGTTCGTTCCTCTTTTGTTTCCTATTGGAGGGGGGACAACACTTTACTCTTAAGTCGACCCTGCTTTCTTGATTGTTTGGTCTCCTTTGTGTATGCTCACACTGGGAACAGGCTCCAGCTGTTCTTCTGCCTCACTGATGTCTGACTCTGAAGGCAGCTGATAACTGTCCGACAGCCCTGGCCCCCTCTCTGCCTCCGACACAGAGCCCTCCTCAGAGCCTTCCCCAGACTCCAGGACTGGCCCATCTTCCTCCCCAACCTCCTCACTCTCCGACTTTGCTGCCAGCTCCATTGGCTGCCAGTGGGCCACAACACCCAGGATCATCAGTCAGGCAGATTACGGCTGTTTTATGATGCTGAGCTGCTGTGTGTTTTTATTTTTGTGTCTAATGGTCACATAATGTGAACTTGGCAGCTGTAGGTGCCTTGAAATTTAAAACAAAATAAAATCCAGGACTGTTAAAAGAGGACTGCATTATGATGTGATCCCAGAACAAAGCAGGGCTGAAATCCTCCTGGTTCAACCAAACCAGTAGGGGTGATTATCCTTGATTCTGTGAACCGGTAGTAAAATGTACTTAGCGTCTGAGGTAATGACAAGGCTCAGTGCTGATGCAACAGGTTTATTTCAACAGCAACCAGAACAAGAACAACAACCAGCGTTCTGACAGCTCTTATATACTCGCAGCTGTCAGAGCGTTAACCAATAGGAACACTCCAAATCTCCTGCCTGAACACAACGTAAATGGACCAATTAGCTAACACCCTGCCTGATTGACAGGAGAGGGCGGGACGCGTAGGGACGTAACAGATAGTAAAAAAAAAAAAGCTGAGGATCACGCAGCTCAGCTGTGAGCCATGTGATCGTCGAAGCTTTTCCCCCACTTTTTAAAGCATTTTTTTTCCTGCTGGTTTGGGCAAATAGGCAGGAAAAAAATACCTTAAAAGGGGTGGGGGAAGCTAGGCCAAAAATGAGGGTGGGGGTGCTAAGAGAGAAAAGTGATGGGAGAAAAAAGAGAGGGAAGGGAGAAAGAAAGAAAGAAAGAAAGAAAGAGAAAGGGAGGGAATAAGGAGAGGGAATAAACCCAAACCTGGCACTAGATGCAGCTTCAGAGGATACCTTGAAAGAGCACAGCAATCCAGGCTGGAAGGATCTGCAGGTCATCTAGTCCAACCCCCTGCTCCAGGAGGACATTGTTAAAGCAAGTTTCTGTCTTTGACACACCCACACACAGTCACATGACTGTGTAGCCACGCCCACCCAGTCCCATGACCCCTACAGAACCAGTAGGAAAGGTTTTTTTAGATTTCACCGCTGGAACAAAACCTCACGTTCCCCCTTTCTTTTATTAGGATGAAGGGAAGAGGAAAGAAGCGCTGAGATGTTTGAGGACTCCTCAAAGCAAGGGTGTTTGCACAGCTCTTACCTCCTGTGGAAAATAATCAAAGGCTGCTGTGAGTTCAAAACTTTTGGCGTCCGAGGCTGCAACACCAAGGGGCTTCCGGGAAGTGGTGGCGCTTGTGAGAATGACTTCCTTCCTCTTTTTTTTTTTTTAAAACAGATGTCAGATCCTGGACGATACCTCCAGAGCCTCAGACAGCTTAAGGACTATGCAGCCAAAGGTTCTTGGGAAGCCCAGGTATGGTTGTTGGTTCCTGGATCTAAAGTTGTTTACTTTGTAAAGAGGTGGGGCGTGACCTCAGTGGATGAAGAAAACAGATGCACGGCTGAGTCAACCTTCAGCCGTGAGAATCAAACTGCTGGCAGTGGGCAGAGTCAGCCTGCAATCCAGCATTCTAACCACTGCCACCAGAGCTCTTTTAAAGATCAATTAATTTGGATGTTCCTTGAAATCTTGACATCCCGGGGGGTGGGGGGGTGGAATCCCCTCCTACTACCTGAATAGCCAATCTTTTTCTTTTCTTCTTGCATCAAAGCTGAGCTTTGTTATTATTGTTTAATTGCTAAGTTGTGCCCGACTCGTCACGATGGCATGGACCCCTAGCAAGGCAGGCCCCACTGTCTCCCAGAGTTTGCCCATTCATTGTGTCAAGGACACCTTTTATCCATCTCATCCTCTCTGCTTCCCTTCTCCTTTTGCCTTCTGTTGTGGCCCGCCAGTGGCCAGCGGAACTGGTGGCAGACTCAGAGAGTGAGGAGGTTAGGAGGAAGATGGGCCAGTCCTGGAGTCTGGGGAAGGCTCTGATGAGGGCTCTGCGTTGGAGGCAGAGGAGGCCAGAGCCGTCCGACAGTTATCAGCTGCCTTCACAGTCGGAGATCAGTGGGCAGAAGAACAGCTGGAGCTTGTTCCCAGTGTGCACATGCACAGAGCTGCCAGGAGAAGGAAACAGCTAAGGAACAAGCGCCAACTCAGGAGTAAAGCTGCAGGTGGGCGGTGAATGGCCCCTCCCATAGGCAATAAAAGGAGCAAACGAGGAGGGGAGTTTGCAGGAGACAATTAGTTCAATTCATTAGAGTGAAGATCTGTTCCTGACTTGTTGCCAAGTAACTGCTGCTACAGCGTGGAGTTTGGAAGATATCAGCCTGGCAGCTCTCCAAGCCCGATCAAGGTCTGTAGTTGTGAAATCTCACGAAAGTCTGTTTGCCGGGACTTTGCTGGAGAGGAATTCCCATTAACCTAAATAAAGGAGGTTTTATCAGGACGAGGAGTCAGCTTCATCTGATCTTGGGAGGCCTGGATTGGAATGCCTTCCATCTTCCCCAACATCAGGACCTTCTCCAAGGAATCCTCTCTTCTCATTAGGTGGCCAGGGTATTTGAACTTCAGCTTCAGGATCTGTCCTTCAGAGTTGATTTCCTCCAGGCTGAGCTCTGTTGCCTTAACTTGGGTTGCTTTTTCACCTTGTGTAGATCACCCTTGCCAAAGCTTGTGGGAACGGAACCAACTGGGACCGGAAAGCAAGACTTCTGTCGAGACGATCTCCCAGTTTTTCCAGGCCTCGGTTCCTCTGAGCAAGCAAAGCATTTTCACTGTCCAGAAGGGCATGAATGAGACAATGAGGTAAAGGCGTCCATCCTGCTGTTTTGTCATTTTTATTCAATTTATATGCCATCCATCTCACTGTTGAGTGACCCTGGGCAGTTTAATTACCGTATTTTTTGGAGTATAAGACACACCTTTTCCCCTCAAAAAAGAGGCTGGGTGCGTCTTATACACTGAATACAGCATTTTTTGCCTCCCGAAACCCCGCCCCCTTCACCAAAATGGCCATGCAGAGCCTTATGGAGGCTTTCAGAGTGCTCCTGGGGCTGGGGAGAGCAGAAATGAGGAAACAAAAGGGCCATTATTTGCTCAACCTTGCCCCCCAGCCCCCAAGAGCACTCATAAGCCTCCTAAAGGCTATCCATGACATTTTTTTAAACAAAAAATGGGCCCATTTTCGTGAAAAATGGGCCGTTTTTTGCTCTCTCCACCCCCCCCCCTTCCAGGAGCATTCTACAGGCCTAAAGGCTATTCATGCCCTTTAAAAAAAAACAGGCCCGTTTTTGAGAGGTTTGCAGAGTGCAAAAACTTTTTTTTTCTAATTTGCCTCTTCAAAACCTTGGTGCGTCTTATACTTTGAAAAATACAGTACCCTGTTTCTCCGAAAATAAGACCTAAGCCACAAAAGCCTTAGCATGATTTTTCCGGATGCTCATAATATAAACCTTATCCCAAAATAATCCCCAGTTAAGATTGTCTGCCAGATGACTGCATTTAGTACTGTTTTTGCAAAAACAAGCCCTCCTTTCCCCCCCCCCCCAAAAAAAGGGGCATAATAGCCTTTAGAAGGCTTATAGAGTGTTCCTGGGGGCTGGGCGGAGGGCAAAATTGAGCAAAAAAGGGACCATTTTTTGCTCATTTCTGCCCTCCCCAGCCCCAGGAGCACTCTATAAGCCTCCTAAAGGCTCTGCACGGCCATTTTGGTGAAAGGAGCGGGGTTTCAGGAGGCCAAAAATGCTGTATTCAGTGTATAAGACGCACCCAGCTTTTCAGTCTCTTTTTTGAGGGAAAAAGGTGTCTTATACGCCAAAAAATCGGTAGTTAATTTCAGTTTCTTCAATCGTCCCTCTTTCATTTTTAAAAAAAATTCTGTTTATTTACTTATGAACAAATCTTTAAAAAAATATTTTTTTAAAAAGGGAAATGACCAATGAAAGAAGCACCGTGGGATAATTGATTCCCATTGGACAGCAAAGATGAATTTCTAACTGCTTTATTTTACTTTATGTTATCTTATTTATTTGCTCTTTTAGGTACATTTTGGTTGATTGGCTGGTAGAAGTGGCCACCATGAAAGATTTCTCCAGCCTCTGCCTTCACATGACCATTGGCTGTGTGGATCGGTACTTAAAATTAAGATCTGTGCCCCGGGCTCGGCTGCAGCTTTTAGGAATTGCATGCATGGTTATTTGTACCCGGTAAGCCCTGTAGCTCTTTGGGGGTGCTGGTGGTAGCTTGGTTTGGTTTTACCAATTGTTATTTAATGGGGATTGCCACGGATTCTTAATGCCATTTTGCTGCATTAGTGGAAACATGAGGACTCAGGAACAGAATAGAAATTAAAGGAATAGAATGGAATAGAATCTTTACTGATGATGGAATAGAATAGAATAAGAATGAATTGAACAGAATAGAGAACAAATTGAATAGAATAAAGAATGAACTGAATAGTATAGAGAATGAATAGAATAGAATAGAGAATGAATAAAATAGAATAGAATGAATAGAATAAAGAATGAACTGAATAGTATAGAGAATGAATAGAATAGAATAGAGAATGAATAAAATAGAATAAAGAATGAATTGAATAGTATAGAGAATGGAATTATAAAATAGAAGAATGAATGAATAGAGTGAAGAATGACTAGAATAGAATTTTTATAATAGATTGTAAAATAAAGAATGAATAGAATAGAATAAGCTGGAAGGGACCTTGGAGGTCTTCTAGTCCAGCCCCCTGCTCAAGCAGGAGAACCTATACTGTTTTAGATAAGTGACTTTCTAGACTCTTAAAAACATTCAGTGGTGGAGCACCCACGATTCCTGGAGGCATTTCCTTGAAAACATTTCACTTCTCAGCCAAGAAGCTTCTTCAGAACTGTTTTGAAGAAGCTCCTCGGATGAGAAACGAAACATTTTCAAAGAAAAAGCCAAGGAAGTCCAGTAGCCTTTTGGAAAAAGCACCTTTGGGACAAGATGGTATATGTAGAAGACCTTGGGAGACTGGGAAAGAGATGCTGACAAGGGAATGGTCAGATAGAGACAACCTAACCCACAATTGCATAACAGCTGAGGCAAGAAGTCAGAAGGTACCTCCCTAGTTTCTTGGGCTGCAAAGGAGACAGGAGGGGAATTGTACTTAAAAGACTTGCAAGGTCATATCCATGTAGGTTCCCCTCGCACGTATGTGCTAGTCGTTCCCGACTCTAGGGGGCGGTACTCATCTCCGTTTCAAAGCCGAAGAGCCAGAGCTGTCCAAAGATGTCTCTGTGGTCATGTGGCCGGCATGACTAAATGCCGAAGGAGCACGGAACGCTGCTACCTTCCCACCAAAAATGGTTCCTATTTTTCTACGAAAAGGTAGTTCGAGAGGGCTGCGTGCAAGAACCCATTTTTGCTGGCAGAGCGCTCGGCCCACCACATGCGTCCCCGACATGAGTGATGTGCTGGCCATGCCCCCCCCTCCCCCCGCCCCTAAGGTGAAACACAACCCTGATTGTGGCCCTCAATGAAATTGAGTTTGACACCCCTGATCTTAGCTGCTTCTGGAAGAGGCAGTTTAGTATTATTTCTATTTCCCCTGCGACGTTGGCCTTTCATGCAAATTGCTCTTGCGTTGCAGCTTCGTGAGCAAAGAGATTCTGACGATTCGCGAGGCGGTTTGGTTAACGGACAACACGTACAAGTACGAAGACCTCGTGAGGATGATGGGGGAGATCATCTCTGCCCTGGAAGGCAGGATAAAGGTAAACTTGTACGGAGAGGATGGACTTGGCCTTCAGCATTGGGATTCTAAGTTGAGGGCTGCCTCCTGTTCAGTCGTTCCTAATAGCGATGTTAGAAGCGATGTGCCTTGGAGAATATTTTGGACATGAATCATAGTGATTCCTTTATCACTGCATGAAAAATATTGAGCAAATCCCACTCCTTTTGAATCCCAATGCTGTTTGATTCTGCTGTGACTTTCTCAGCTCAGATTCAAAATTTAAAACTTAAGTTTTCTTCCTTCCTTCTATCAGGTCATTTCTTCCTCCTTTTCCTTCCCTTTCTTTATCTATCATGTCATCCCTCCTTCCTTCTTTCTATCTATCATCCCCCACCTCCCTCCCTCCTTCCCCTCCCTCCCTCCTTCTATGATGTCCTTCCTTCCTTCCTTCTTTCCTTTCTGTGTTTGATTTATAAACCAAGTAACGTAGAAATCTATGCAGATTCTCAGTCCTCCGGAGCTTTTTTCAAGGGGCAACTAGAGTTTCTGATCTCTTTCTTTGAAAAGTTTTGCTTCTCATCCAATGATGAGAATTTATATATATATAAATATATATAATATGTATGTATGTAGTATGTATGTATGTATGTATGTTGTATTGTGCTGATAAATAAATATATTTGGGCATACCAGGGGTTGTAACTCTTATATATTAGCTAAGCCTCAGAAGACATCATCTGGAGACTTCCTGTTCTTGCCTAGGTTAGGAACGTGTTTGACTTCCTGTTTCCTCTTTTTTATATGTAAAATAAAATTAGATTCCTACTATTGTGGACTATAAGGAAGTGCTACTGAACGTCACCTCGCTGGAAGAAGGACTTGCATCCCTGTCAGCTTATCTGTGAACTTTCCCTCCTCAACACGGGCCTTTGCGGCTATTCCCCGGCCCGTTTGTCTGCAGCGGCTTTGCTGTTAGCAAAAGTGTTGCACAGGCAAGGTGAGTTCCGATCCGAACAAAGACCACCTGCGACAGGGTTCCAAGTAACACTCCCAATGAAGGAAGACTCCAAGGTTTGAGGTTGCTCGAGTTCCATTTTATTAGAGATGTCCTATTGGCACATCTGGGAAAACCCGAATCTGAAAGCTTCCAGGTCTTCCCCACCCAAACGAAAGTCCAAGCCCCTACCTAGCTCCCACATGTCCATCACATGGCCCAATTAGGCACCCTCCCAATTGGAGATGCCTCCCAGTCACACAACTCCAGGTGCAGGGCAAGACGACTCTCTGAGAAAGGAATGTTATTTAGACTACCGTATTTTTCGGAGTATAAGATGCACCTTTCCCTCCTAAAAGAGGTGAAAATGTGGGTGCGTCTTATACACTGAATGTATAAAGGCCCACCCATTGGCCTCTGCCTCCCAGCAACTTGCCTCCTTGCAGCAAAAGGGGAGCTTGCTGAGTCTTCAATAGGCTATAACAATCCCTGCAGCCTGAAACAGCTGATGATAGGGAGAAATTGAAAGTGAAACTTGCTGTTTGCTCCAGGAGGCAAATTGCTGGGAGGCAGATTTTTTTTTCTTGTGCTAATCAGGCTGTTTGCTGCAAGGAGGTAAGTCTAACTATGAATGCCTATAGAATGTTCCAATTATTTGACTTATTTTTTAAAGACTGCTTTATTATATTCTAGACAACTTAACAAAATGAAGACATTTTTTAAAATACTGTTGAAGTTCGTTTAGCAGCCCGTCGTTACCACGGCGCTGAAAAAAGTGACTTATGACCCGTTTATCACACTTAACGACTGTGGCAGTGTCTCCCACAGTCATGTGATCAAAAATCAGAAATGGACACACTAACAATGGAGACAATATGATAATTGTTAGTATTATGATGAGGAGGACTATTATACTTGATGTCATTATATTTTTATTAGAAGATACGTTAAGAGGAAAAAGGAACAGACTTTCTATGTTCAGCTGTTCAATATACTACAATTCTAAGATTAGAGAATTCATATTAATGTACATGAATTTGTAAATTTTGATAGTTATTGCACACTGTTTAAGAGAAGATGGAATGTTTATATTTTTTAAAAAATAAAAACTTTATAAATAAAGAAAAGCAAAAGAAGACACAGAATATTTTCAAACTTGGAACTCGTTTTATCAATGGTTGGATAATAGAGTTAGAAATTAAAGAGTTTACAAAATGTTTTACAGATAGCACCTGGCACCAACAAGGTTAGCTAAAATCTTAACAAATACCTCCCCCAAATGTTGGAAATGCGAATCAATACACGGAACATATTACCATTTATGGTGGACCTGTGAGGAGGCAAAACTTTTTGGAAAAGGATCAAAAATTGGCTGGAGGCAATAACGGGGTTTAAAATAGAATGGAAACCTGAAGCTTTTTTATTAGGAATAATGTCTGCGAAATACAAAAAAGAAATCCAGTATTTAATACTACATATAATTACAGTGGCAAGGATTGCCTTTGCCCAGAAATGGAAAAACAAATTAATTCCAAGTGAAGATGAAATAATAAGAAAGGTTATGGATTGTGCTGAAATGGACAAACTAACTAAAGAAATCCAGGGAAAAGAAGAATCAGAATTCTACCAGATATGGGATAAATGGTGTAGGTGGATGGAGGAAAGAAACAAGATCAATGAAGGAATATAACAAAACTCAAAAAATAATAGTTATGAGTAAAATAAGAGGGTTAAGAATGGTGAAATCCAAATGAAATACAATAGAAGGGGAAATAATATAAGGTGAGCGGTATCGATTGATAATTGCTATTAGAAAGAACAGGAAGCTCCTGTTCGTATTCTATTGTAAATGTGGTGTACGTCTAAGTTTTGTGTGTGTGCATTTTACATGTTTGTTAATTTAAAAAAAAGAAATTAAAAAAAGAAATTAAGAGTTTTAATATTGTTATGTGAACAAAATTACCCATACAGTACGTTGTTCACTAAGCACTTATTATATACAAAGAGAAAATATATTTTTTTAAAAAATTCTGGTGCTTTGCAAACGACTCATGTTTTGACGGTTGCGTTGTCCCGGGGTTATGGCATCACCTTTGGAGACCACCTGACAAGCAAAGTCAATGGGGGAAGCCAGATTCATTCTTAACAACCCCACGAGCCGCTTAACTGTCGATTGGCTTAACCGTGACGAGAGGTCGTAAAATGGAGCACGGTTCACTTTATGACTGTCTTTTTTTATGACAGAAATGTCGAGTTCAGTTGTGGTCACAGGTTGAAGGCTGCTTGTATTCCAGAGTGGAGGTAAAGTTAAGCTTAAGTTGTACAGAAGATTTTTGAAAAGAGCAATAATGATGTTTGTTTTCATTTGTCTTGCCTGCAGCTCGTCCTTGGACTAGCCAGTTAACAGAATATACAGGATTTTCCCTTGAAGAGCTGATTCCCTGTGTGCTGAGCCTCCACAAGAAATGGTAAATGTTTGAAATACAAGGGGGAGAGAAAGAAAAAGAAAGAAAGAAGAAAGAAAGAAAGAAAGAAAGAAAGAAGAAAAGGGGACATTGACTTCCAATTCTTCCTAGCACAGCACAAGATAAACACACTCCAAGCTCCATGGTTGCTCAGTGGCTAAGGCGCTGAGCTAGTCAATCAGAAAGGTTGGCAATTCGGCAGTTCGAATCCCTAGCGCCGTGTAACTCCTATTACTTGTCCCGGCTTCTGCCAACTTAGCAGTTCGAAAGCACGTAAAAAATGCAAGTAGAAAAATGGGAACCACTTTTGGTGGGAAGGTAACAGCGCTCTGTGCGCCTTCGGCGTTTAGTCATGCCGGCCACATGACCACGGAGACGTCTTCGGATAGCGCTGGCTCTTCGGCTTTGAAATGGAGATGAGCACCGCCCCCTAGAGTGCCCCATATCAGTTTGGCAGACAAACAGCTGGAGCCTGTTCCCAGTGTGAGCATGCACAGAGTTGACAGATGAAGGGAACAGCTAAAGAAGGGTCAACTTGGGAGTAAGGCCACAGGTGGACAATGAATGGCCCCTCCCAGAGGAAATAAAAGAGGAACGAAAGGGGAATGGAGCTTGCAGGAGACAACTAGTTCGCTTAATTGGCTCGTGACTCTCCAAGACTCCTTGCCGAGTTTTGCAGATAGCGGCCTGGCAGCTCTCCAAGCCAGAGAAGGTCTGTGACTAAATCCTCCTTTGAAAGACTTTGCTGGAGGTGAATGAGCAGAATTCACAGTCAATTAATAAACGGGTTTTTTGCTCCCTCACAAGGAATTTGCTTCATGCTCTCGGGAAGCCTCAGTCAGAACAGTTACCTAGTTTAGGTCATGCTCAGAGACCACCAAGGACCCCCCACTCGAGAGCTGATCTCGATGTGGATCCCTCTTGCTGGTAGAATCGCAAAGGGGATCGTATCGGGCCCAAATGATAACCACGTTACCTGGGAACAGGGCAGGCTTCATTCCCTCAAGATCCTAGGCCAGGGAATGTTGAGTTCTGATACCCGGGCTGTTTCAGAGATTCACCGAGATGGTTCCCTGTTTTTCTCTTCCCAGCTTCCATGAAGATGCTCCCAAAGATTATAGGCAGGTATCCCTGACTGCTGTGAAGCAACGGTTTGAGGATAAGCGCTATGAAGAATTGGAAAAGAGAGGTAGGCAAGAATCAGAGGGAGAGATTTCCCCCCCACACTTTGTCATCTTAAAGCTATATGGTATATAACATGACAGCCCTTTGCCAGCAAAAATGGAGCCCTGGGGCTGCAGGAGGCTGTTGCAGCCAAAAACAGGGTTTGGGAGGCGGGGTGCACATCTCTCCTCCCCCCCCCCCCCCCCAGTTGAGCTCCGTTTTTATTGGCAGAGGGCTGGCAAAACAAACTCAAAACAAAACAAAAAGGGGAAATGTTTCCCCTTTTGCTTTGGAGCATGCAAGAAGGGGAAGAGGGAAGAAAAGGAAGGGAAGATGGGAAGAGAGCAAGGAAGGAAAAATAAGGAAAGAGGGAAGGAAGGAAGAAGGAAGTCTGAGGGAAGTCTGTTGTTGGGATGAAGAAAAGACGCAGACAGGAAGAAGCTTAATGGGAAGGCACCCCGAATAGCTCATGGGGCTCCCTTTTATTGTCATAAAACAGTTTACGTGGCAGAAACTGGTTCATTGATCAAAGCACATTTGTACTGATTGGATTAGCTTAGACCAGTGGTTCTCAAACTTGGCAACTTTAAGACTTGTGGACTTCAACTCCCAGAATTCTCCAGCCAGCTCTGCTGGCTGGATAATTCTGGGAGTTGAAGTCCACAAGTCTTAAAGTTGCCAAGTTTGGGAACCACTGGCTTAGACAAAGTCCAAATTATGGTTGAGAAGGTTAAATGGACAGCTCATGGTTTGTTGTTGCAAGCGATGGAATGTGCCTACATGCCAAATCTCATGTCTCACATTTATTAATCATTAAGGATCATTGTGCTGACAGTTGCATTCCTCAGCAGTGGTTTGCCAGCTAATGAGAAAAGCAAGCATCCCCCACAGAAGTCCTGCCTTAACACTTGGCCACCACAGGTGCACCCCCCCGACATGAGTGACGTTGAGCTGGCCATGCCCACTCTAGCCATGCCTACCCCAGCCACGTACACCCTCCCTGAAGTCAAATAACTCTGATTCGGCACTCAATGAGAAGTAGTTTAAGTTTAATAAACTTACATGCTGCCCAATCCCGAAGGACTCCGGGCGACTTACATAAAAGACAATTTAAAAAGTACTAAAAAGTTTTAAAAGTAAAGAAAACAAAGCAAGTTAAAACACAACATACTTAACCGTAGTGGGGCTGGACCTCATTAAAGAGGTCAACAGTCCCAGGCCTGCCGGAAAAGCCAGGTCTTAGACTTTTTGAAGGCCGCGAGAGTGGGGAGGGTTTGGATCTCTGGGGGTAGATCTTTCCATAGGGCCGGAGCAGCTACAGAGAAGGCTCTCCCCCGAGGAACTGCCAAACGACATTATCTAGTTGACGGCACCCGGAGAAGGCCCACCCTGTGAGATCTTATCGGTCGCTGGGAGGTATGTGGCAGAAGATGGTCCCGTAGATATCCAGGCCCTAAATCATGCGTTTGACTCCCCTTACTCTCTAGGTGATGACCTACAGCCAGCTCTGCTCCCTGCTGGGAGTGAAACAAGAAGACCCCGAGCCTGGATCTTCGTACGTGAACGCGGTGGAGACCTTCCTCACTTCCCCATCCGGAAAACGTTCTAAAAGGCAAGTTCGGGACCTGGGTTCTGATCCCCCCCTGTTGAAATCATCTTTGATTCTATTGCAAGACACACCATAACAACTCTTTCTACGTGAACAGAAGAGCTGTTCATTTATCCCAATTTCCCAGCGCATTAGTTGTGCTGCTGCTTTTATGATGGGGGTGGGTGGGTGGAGCACAGCCAGTTCTTTCCAGGCTGATTAAGATAATTGCCGATAAATTGCATTTTTATAAGGTTTTATTCTTATTATATAGAAGTGTGCCGCATTGTTTTATTCTTTATAACGTCGTAAGCTACCCAGAATCGCCTCGTGAGATGGGTGAGAAGAAAAGGGAATGGAATGGAATAGAATAGTATAACAGAGTTAGAAGGGACCTTGGAGGTCTTCTAGTCCAACCCCGCTTAGGCAGGAAACCTTGCACCACCAGACAAATGGTTATCCAACATCTTAAAAACTCCCAGGGTTGGAGCATTCACAACTTCTGGAGGCAAGTTGTTCCACTGATTAATTGTTCTGACTCTCAGGAAATTTCTCCTTAGTTCTAGGTTGCTTCCCTCCTTGATTAGTTTCCACCCATTGCTTCTTGTTCTGCCTTCAGGTGCCTTGGAGAATAGCTTGACTCCCTCTTCTTTGTGGCAGCCCCGAGGTATCGGAAGACTGCTATCATGTCTCCCCTAGTCCTTTCATTCAACTAGACATACCCAAGGGAAAGGAAGGGAGAGAGAAAAGAAAGAAAGGAGGGAGAGGAAAAGGAAGAAAGAAAAGTGGGAGACAGAGGAAAAGGAAGGCAGGAGGGAGATTTGCAGCTCTAAATTGGAGCCAAAAGGATTTTTTTGGCAAGGTAAGAAGATGTTGAGCTAGGAAGATAGCAATAGCAGTTAGACTTATATACCGCTTCATAGGGCTTTCAGCCCTCTCTAAGCGGTTTACAGAGTCAGCATATCGCCCCCACAGTCTGGGTCCTCATTTCACCCACCTCGGAAGGATGGAAGGCTGAGTCAACCTTGAGCCGGTGAGATTAGAACCGCTGAACTGCAGATAACAGTCAGCTGAAGTGGCCTGCAATACTGCACCCTAACCACTGCGCCACCTCAGCTCTGAGGAGACCCAAGTCACAATTTCCCATCGGGCGTGGAGTTTCCTAGAGGACTTTGGATCCGCCACTCTTTCTCAGCCAAAATAATGGCATGTGGACAAGACTGTAGATTGGGTGAAGAGACGCTGCCAAAGGAAGAATCAGATAAGAGACAGCAAAGCCCACAGCTGCATAATGGACAAGGAAGAAAGGAAGGAATCTCTTTAGTTTCTCAGACCGTGAAGAGCGGCCCATTTTTGGCCCCAGGAGGCTTTAGGGAGGCTCGCTAGGTCAAAAACGGGCTGGGGGTCGCATGCATGAATGGGGGAGCGGGGGGTCATACGTGGATGCACGGAGGATGGGGCGCATTGCATAATGGATGTGGACACGCGTGCACGATTTCAGCACGCAGGGAGATAAAGGTTAGCCATCAGTGCCCTAGATTGTAAAAACAAACAGGTTGTATTCCAGGTCACGGAGTGGGATGGACTAAATCAAAATAAAAATCATGATGGAGCTGCAGTCGTGCAATGCAACCCCCTCTTTCCTTTTTACATGCCTTTGCATGATCTGGTTGCAGTGGCCCTCTTGACTGTCCTCCCATGTTCCTACAAGCACCAGGCCTTACGTATTATCATATATGGTGGACTTGTAAAAAGGTCAAAGCATTTTGGATAAAAATATGGTGGATTATGCAAAATATTCTCAAAAAGAGGATAAAGTTTACTCCTCAGTTATTCTTGTTAGGTATAATTACAGACTGTACAGTTATAGAGACTAATTTGATTCTGAACTTAACAACGGCAGCAAGACTCTTGGTGGTACTGGAAGAAGGAAGAATTGCCTACAATTTGAGAATGGACGTTAAAAGTAACAAACTTAGCAGAGATGGCTAAATATCAGCATATCTCAAGGATCAGTCAGATGAGAAATACAAGCTGGAATGGAGAAGATGGACTGATTACATTCAAAATAAATATGGGACTAAGAAACTCCAGATAGCTTATGAATGACTGAGCAAGGAATGTCACAACTTATCTAAAGTTAGCCTTACAAAAGGGGAGTTAACGTACAATGCTAAAGTTAGTTAGTTGTTCTGACCCCCTCCTCCGTTCAGTAATGAAAGCCGAGACCAGCGTAAAATGGAATGTCCTTTAATTATCAAGTCCAGACTCTCGGTGGCTGAAAGCCAAATAAACAAACCAATGAGGACTTTGGCAGCAAGTCCGAGAAACCTTGGCAGCAATGCAAACAAACTCTGGCAGCAATCCAGCCTGCCAAGTTCGTTTCTCTTTAGTCCCAAACGTTGACTTCTGCAAGAAGGGCGTGGCACAAGCAGTCTCTTTTATAGTCTGGGAGAGGAGCTTAATGACCATCAGCTGAACGTAATTACCTCCTGTAATTGTAGTTATTCTTGACCCCGAGTAGCCCTTCAACGGCGTGCATCCCAGAACAACTCACATTTGGTTTCTGGATCACTCTCTCTTGTCTCCTCCCCACTGATCCAAGGCCCCACCTGGTGGCCAAGGAGTCTCTCTGCGCCCTGCTCAGAGTTGGAACCCTGTCCAGGTCCTCCACATCCTCCAGGGCCGACTCATAGGGTGCCTCGTTGTCGGAGTCTGGTGGCAGCTCCAATGGCTCCTGCCAGGCCACAATAGTTAGTTTATTTTAGTATATGGTTGCTAAATGTTTATACTCTGTATTTGCTCTGGGAGGTTGTGGGAGGGGGAGGTGATGTGGGGTTGGGGGGGGGGAGGGAAGGTATATAATTGTAAAACTCTTTAAAACTTTTAATAATAATAAAAAGCACCAGGCCTTGACTGTCCTTGGCCTACACCTGGAGATGTAGAATCTCATCCTTGGCTCAGGTTCTTCTGGACCAAGAAGGTCATTCATGATGGTGTTCCCTTCATAGGAGGAGGGAGAAGACAGCATCCAGGAGGACCGGGGTAGCTTTGTCACCACCCCCACGGCTGAATTGTCCACTCAGGAAGAAAGTCTTCTGGATATTTTCTGGATTGGAGCTTGGACGCTTGTTCGGGGGTATGAAGGAGATCAAGAAAGCGAAGGCGAGAGGAGGGGGAAGGTAAGGTCCCTGTTTCTCTCCTCTACTGTTATCTCTGGGACGCCGCTGCTAAGACGCTGAGCTGTCTATCGGAAAGGTCGCGGTTCGAATCCCTAGCGCTGCGTAACAAGCTGTACTTATCCCTGCTCTGCCCACCTAGCGTTTGAAAGGACGTTAAAAAATGCAAGTAGAAAAATAGGAGCCACCTCTGGTCGGAAGGGAACAGCGTTCCGTGGCCTTCGGCGTTTAGTCGTGCCACCCACATGACCACGAGATGTCTTCGGACAACGCTGGCTCTTCGGCTTTGAAACAGAGAGATGAGCACCACACCCTAGAGTCGGGAACGACTAGCACTTATGCTAGTCGTTAGCATATATCCGGACTTCTGGTACTTCCTGTAGGCCTGTTTTCTCCCTCCCTAAGCTCGGGCTTTTGTCCGAGCCTTCAGGAGGGTGAAAACCTGCTCCAGAGGTCAGAAATGGAAGCCGTTTCTGGTCTTCCGGTAGGCCCATTTTTCACCCTCCCCAAGCTCCGGAGATTTTTTCGAGCCTCCAGGAGGGTGAAAATGCCTCCCTGGGCTCTGGAGGGCAATAATGGACCTATTTCCAGACTTCCGGTAGGCTCATTTTTCGCCCTGCACTTACCGAGCAGAATGAAACGGGGCTGCATGGAGACTCAGGGGTGGTGGGTGGGATCAACCACTCCTTGTAATTTAGTAGTTCGACAAATCAGATTAAAATTACATCTGGTTCGTCCGCACTGGTCCAAACCGGCTGAATCTCATTCCTGGGGCTAACAGTTAGTTGAGAAGATTCCTTTGAGTAGACACGAAGAGCACTAAATCAGTTTAATTGAATCTTCACCTGTAGACTTGATCTTTGCATCCGATACTGACCACCTTATTTAGAGTTTCCTTCTTCGTTTCCCCGCGGTGTAGTTACAGCTCCTACTGGAATTCTGGAAGGAACTCTACCGCCTCAGGCCCTCGGGAAGCCTTGCTGTTGCCAAGAACTCCAGCGATGACGAGAGCCTCCCCCAGGAAGGATGCGGTACGTCTTCAAGGATTATGACCATCCCAACGAGGAGAGGGCGTTCTCATCATCCAAGCCTCTCCCGGGGAAGCCAGCTCTGGCTACGCCTCGGTCAAACAGTACCAGCCATCCTTCCGCTACCGACGGCAACTTCAGCCCATTTTCTCAAAGCCAGTTCAGGGCACCACTGAGGCTGGCGAAGGATCAAATCCTACCGCTACCTTTGCACTCACAATCATGTTTACCTCCACCCAATGGCCGGTCGAGCCGGAGACAAGCCAAGCGGAAGAACGTAACGCCGTACGGTGAAGAAGAGAAGAACCGCTTGGGTTTCTTAAGCCTTTGAAGGCTGTGAGAGGCGAGGGTTCTTGAAGCTTGAATCCTTAGTAGAGGCTTGTTTCTCAGAACATCAGAATCCTTCAAAGCAAAATGAGCGAGAATGAGAAGTGGTTGTACCAAGTATCTTGGATGTTTGCATGTCATGCTTCCCATGGTAGTTCCTGGCTCCCCTAACACAACGGTCAGCTTCTTTTGAGGTGGCCGCCCTCGTCTACATCCCATCACGGTAGCCAAATCACAAGTGAAGGTGCTAAGACTTGTAACACAGAGGTCCTATCTTACATGGAAGTTCTCCAAGACCAAACCGTAGTCTTTTCCAGAAGACATTGGTTTGCCAGATAAGGTTAATCAAGTCAATCTTGGTTCACGTCCCACATCATACAGGCTCCATGTTTCGCCTCGTCTTTTTATTCAGAAGAAATCCTCTGAATTTATCTCTCTTTCCTTTGCTCTAGAGCAACTTCTCCATAAAAGACCAGATTAGGGACAAAACACACACACACACAAATGGATCCTTGGCCATCTTCTGAATATAAACATCTCATGATGGATCTTCTCTGCGGAGGTTAATAAAAGTAGGCGGATATTGTAATCTCGACCTCATCTTGAGAAGGTGTGGAGCAGTGTTCCTTGGCAGCTTGGAACTTATCTGGTCTTATTTGAGGAAGGAGGGATACTACCCATCATTTAAACTCTTTGTTATATCTCAAACTGCTTTTTCTAATGGGACCCCTTCTCCAAGTCGGGGAGCTACTCTATCTTGAGGGTGCCAATTTAGGGAAGGATGGTCTGGAACAACATTTCTCACCTCCGCCATTTTAAAACGGGTGGACTTCAACTCCCAGAAGCGGGCTGGGGAATTCTGGGAGTTGAAGTCCACCCGTTTTAAAATGGCGGAGGTTGAGAAACACTGCCTTGTAACCGGATTCTGCCGTTCATTGAAGACTACACTGTCGTTGTTTACCAATTCCCCCCCCCCCTTCCGATGTATTTGATGATGTTTCTTGCCTCTCTGTTCAAAATGATCAACTTGTGGGCTAGTATCATAAAGTTATTTTGCAAATGCCTCTCCTATCCCTTACGGTTTCCTAACATTCTTTTCCAAAATGTTCCTTTCTGTCATTGTTATTTCCTTCTTTGCTTGCTCCTTACTTTCTCTGATTTTACTTATTCCTTTCCTTCTAAAAAAATGCAAGCCCAGGGCCAACACAACTGTGACGACAACAGTGTTAGGTGGAGCAGGGGGGGGGGCGGGGGGAAACCCAGGCTTTGCAACTCAGGTTTGTTTGTTTATTTCTTTGTGTCAGAAACATCACAAGGCATGCTGTACGATATGAAATTTAAAATATTTTTTTAAAAAAAAACAAACCCCAAGATTAAAACATGTACAAATTAAACAGATCTTGTCTTGGAACTAGCAACATTAATTGTGTTCTGTCACGTTGCCATGAAGTCCTAAAGTATACACCACTGATAGCGAACCTTTTTGGGACCGAGTACTTAAGCTGGACCGTAGCACCAAAATCCCAAACACTAGCTAGGCACGCTGGAAACCTGAAAACCAGCTGGCCAGCGCACGCATGCCTGTTTTTCGACCATTTTCAGGCCAAAAATGGCCTGTTTTGGGCCATTTGGGGGGCATTTTCTGGTGCCCCAGCACCCACAAAGGGCAGCTGGCGACAGCATGCATGCCCACAGAATGCTCTCTGCGTGCCACCTCTGGTACGCGTCCCTTAGGTTCGACATCACGGGTATACACTGTTCGTGGCACAAAGGACAGCTATGCATATGTGGCGTCTGCATTTCACCACAATCGCAAAGAGCACAATCTTTGCGATTGTGAACTCGTTGATGGAAACGATGCCCGCGTTGATCAATTGGATACTGTAGGAATTTTGAAAAACCCTTTGAAAAGTAATAAGTTGGGGTGGGGAGGGTGTCCATTCCATGGCAGAGCCCACAAGTTGTCAAATATGTAATTTGGCATTTTCAATGGGCTTGAACGAACTTGAAGAAACTAACCACTTTCTTTTCGAGTTGAATGATCACTGAAAAACAACCACCTTTACATGATCAGGAGACGTTGAAATAATGTTTTTTTTTTTTTTTTTGGTTGTTATTTGATGTATTGTCTAATTGGGGCCTCGAGGGGAAAAATGTATATTTTTTTCAATGAATTATGCCTCTATAAATTGTCTACCAAGATTTTTAAAGAGGCTTATGTTTGAAGCCTGCTTGAAATTGAGGAATATTGGACCCTAGTCAATGAGGTTTGTTTTTTTTTAAAAAAGAAATTAATGTTAATGTAAGTTCATGTTGGCTAGTGATTTTTATAATATAAAAATGAACTTTGTATGGAAACACCTGAGTCTTTATGATGCATCACTTTGAAGAGTTTCAATTTCTTAACAGGGTTGGGTGAATTCTAATCACAAAAGTTGTATTTTTGTTGATTGTAAAGTTGTGTCCAACCCATCACGATCCCATGGACAGCATTCCTCCAGGCCTTCCTGTCCTCTTGCATCCTCTGGAGTCCATTGAAGCTCACACCGACTGCTTCAGTGACTCCATCCAGCCACTTCCTTCTCTGCCGTCCCCTTCTTCTTTTGCCCTCCATCGTTCCCAGCATGAGGCTCTTCTCCAGGGAGTCCTTCCTTCTCATTGGGTGGCCAAAGTCTTTGAGTTTCCTCTTCAGGATCTGGCCTTCTAAAGAGCAGTCAGGGTTGATCTCTAGGACTGACCGGTTGGATGGCCTTGCCGTCCAAGGGACTCGCAGGAGTCTTCTCCAGCACCAGAGTTCAAAGGCCTCCATTCTTTGGTGCTCAGCCTTCCTTATGGCCCAACTTTCACTTGATACAACTGGAGCCAGAAAGGTCAAGTTAAACTGGCATGCTTAACCATGCTCTGGTTCAATGGGTTTGCTTTATACAATGCTCAGTTTATGGCCACCTGCATTTATGATGGCCACAGAATGGGTGCTTTACTTCCTTGTAAAGCAAAGACACAACCTTCAGCCATTGTAAATGGTCATATGCAAACACATCCCCATGATCGCATGACTGCATGTTGAATGCTTGGTAACTGGTCATCTTTATGACTGCAGCATTCTGAAATCCCATGACTGATCTTGCCAGCTTCCAGCAAATCGCCCATTGAAATGAATGGATATGCAGTTACGACCGGAGTGTTCATTTAATGACTACCCTGATAGCTAAAATCACTTTCAGTTCCATGAGTGCCTCAAAACCAACAACTGGGAACTTGTTTCTTCTGGTTGTAATTGTCATAAGTTATGGACCAAAAGTAGAATGATTATTCACTTATATCTTTCATATACACTGAGAGCTTATGCACCGAAGACAAATTCCTGTGTCCAATCACACTTGGCCCATAAGAATTCTATTCTATAAACCACTATGGTTGGGTCCATGCAAGAATAAATCACAGCTAAGCAATTGTGTAATGGCTTGGTTGCAACTGAGTGTAATACAAATGGATGGTGAGTAGTAAAGGCTCAGCAATGTATAGGATAGATAAAGGTTCCCCTTGCACATATGTGCTAGTCATTCCCAACTAGGGTGCAGTGCTCATCTCTGTTTCAAAGCCAAAAGGCCAGTGCTGTCTGAAGACGTCTCCATGGTCATGTGCCGCCATGACTAAATATCAAAGGCGCACAGAACGCTATTACCTCCCCACTAAAGGTGGTCCCTATTTTTTTTTCTACATGCTTTCAAACTGCTAGGTTGGCAGAAGCTGGGGAAAGTAACGGGAGCTCATTCGGTTATGTGGTGCTAGGGATTCGAACTGCCAAACTTCCAACCTTTCAAGTGATGACAAGCTCAGCATTTTAGCCACTGAGCCGCACGTCCCTATAGGAGGATACATGACCCTATATATGACTTTCAGGTTTAGTGGGGAATATCCTGCAATATGATGGACATACTGCCCCCTGGAGGTTTCGTGAAGTATTTGCAATAACCAAGTGAGCAACCAAGGCATTGTATGCCCTTTATGAATCGCTTCTAAGCAAGATGGGTAAATAGTAATAAATGATGCATGCATTGCTTTTTTTCCACAGTTGAGCTTTCAGTACCTCAAAGAGCCACCAGGGTGTGCTGTGTGCTGTACGACACTACCAAAAAATCCATTACTTTGAGCTATGGAGTCCTCAATACAATACCCATATTGCCCTGCCCCGTTGGCTCACTGGGGTATTCCAGACCCTGGGTGGGGAAAATAGGGCAATATGTCAAAAGTACAGAATAAGCTGACTTCCCTGATGGTTCCCGTTCACACAATCCAGGTTCCAAAGAGGAAAATAGGGCAATAGATCGTATTTATCTTATGAAATGGAAGATTGTGTTTAATTCTGGCATATGCCGCCCCTGGTGGCTTATAGGTGTAACTGCAGGCTCAATGGGGAATCTAATGCAAACGCCTATATCGTGGGCAAAAAAGGATGAAAGAATATAGTTTACGTTCATCGACTTGAGCTGTTTAAAAATAATAATAAAATTGAGATTAAAATTAAATAAAGTCCAGGGCCGCCTCGGCGTTTCGGTGACCGGCTGGGTTTTAGTGAGGGAAATAGGAAAAATGCATCGTTCTGCCCCTGGTGGCTGATGGAGGTACTGCAGAGGCTTTGGTTTTAGTGAGGAAAATAGGAAAAATGCATCGTTCTGCCATAGTGGCTGACGGAGGTACTGCAGAGGCACAACTCGGCCTAATAGGCCAAAGTCAGGCATCCATAAAGCATCATGGGTACGGCTGGTCCGTAGGGAAAAGCCCATCTATCTTGGGGACCAGCTGGCTTCTATGATTCTAGACCTCTCCTCTTTCTCCCCCCCCCACGAGTTCTAAGTAGGTTTTCAAACTGCCGGGGGCGTAGCCAGGAAAGGAAGAGGGCGTGGCCGCGCACCCGGAAGCCTGGACGCACTGGCGCTACGAAAGCGAAAGTGAAAGCGTCCTTAGCCGCCGACGCCGCTATGAAATCCGGCTTGGCGGCTCGGAAACGGCGGTCGCGGGCCGAAGAGGGCGACGCGGCCGCCAAGAGGCTCTCCGGGCCCGCGCCGGGTGAGTAGCCCCCTTGCCCGGTCCTTAGGCCTTTGGATAGGCCGGAGCCTCCGACACAGTACGCCTGCCCCAGGGGTCTTGGCGTTGCCAGGGGATAGGGGGAGCTGACTGGGGAATTCTGGGAGTTGAAGTCCACACATCTTCCCCTTGCCAGGGTTGGAAACATTGTTCTAGTTAGTAGAAGAAAGGAAGTTCAGAATTTCTGGACAATGACAACCTGCAGATCTCCAGTTCTAATCAACCCCTTACTTTGCATAATCATAGATTAGGATTAATAATCGTAGATTATAACTAATTCACACAACACTATCTATTTACTATTTACTAAGAACTGTATTGCCTATCTCCTCCCACTTATGACTATAGCCATGTTGCTTGTATTTTACAATTTATATTGTTCTTTTGTTTTTCTAGTAGATTTGATTGCTTATTTAGTATCCTATAACTATCACTGTGTTGTATCTTATTCTTGATTTATTTTTCTTTTATGTACACTGAGAGCATCTGCACCAAAGACAAATTCCTTGTGTGTCCAATAAAGAATTATATTCTATTCCATTTTCTATTCCATTCCATTTTATATTCTATTCTATTCCATTCCATTCTATTCTTTTTTCTTGAAGGAAGTGCAGTTTTTGTGCAAAATACTAAACAAAAATTAAGCAACTAAAAGGTTGTTTTGTAGACAATAGGTACTTTTCTAGTGTTAAGACCTACAACAATCCTGTTTGGTCTTACCTTTTTATAGAAGGCCGATGAACATGAAGGTCTATGGAGATTCTCTGTCATACAGATCATGGGTTGTCCCAAAGGCTTTTTCAGGAGGCAACTGGACTTTCTGCTTTTTCTTTGACTACGTTTCACTCCTCATCCAAGAAACTTTTTTAGCTCTGATTGGATGGTGGGGAATGGAAGGATTTATACTCCTTGCTGGCAGCTGGTCACTTGCATCCTTTTAGAGCAGTGGTTCCCAACCTCTTTTTTTTGGCCATGCCCTACCTAAGCATCTCTAAAATCCTGATGCCCCCCCTGGTGACATATAATTCTTACTTTACTCAAAAAGTGAACTCTATTCACAAGGAGGAAACTTAAAAGGCCATTCACTTGGTTTAAACGAGGTTCAAATTGTCCCCATTAAAAATCAAATTGCCCCCCTGTGGGTGTGGCCCCACGTTGGGAGCCACTGGGTTAGAGGTTGTGAAGGTCACCTGGAGGTTTATCTGTGTCATCAGGGACATCTGAGTGGTGCAAATGGGTGTGGAGCCTTCTTGGAACTGCTGAAAAGACTGTGTTGTCAATTGGAGATAGATGATGTATTCCTCCTCCCCCTTGCCAACTCTGTTGAGAATGGGGTTGTGCTTGTCTTCTGCAGAGGTTTTGGGCCTGATCATGAGAAAGAGAAGTAGCCATGGTGGCGAATATTTGTAACTGGGGTGTAGGATGAGGGTGAAGGTTCGTTCTCCAAGCTTGTGGGTTGGATTCCAAACATTTCGTCACCAGGCTAGGTACATCTTCAGCGGTTTAAGGTAAAGGTTCCCCTCGCGCATATGTGCTAGTCGTTCCCAACTCTAGGGGGCAGTGCTCATCTCTGTTCAAACCAAAGAGCCAGTGCTGTCCAAAGACATCTCCGTCTGTTATGAGCTTCTCTTTTCTCCACCCTAATAAAACTCCTGCGTCCCCTGGACTGCAAAGCCATCCAACCGGTCAGTCCTAGAGGAGATCAATCCTGACTGCTCTTTAGAAGGCCAGATCCTGAAGGTGAAACTCAAAGACTTTGGCCACCTAATGAGAAGGAAGGACTCCCTGGAGAAGAGCCTCATGCTGGGAACGATGGAGAGCAAAAGAAGAAGGGGACGATAGAGAAGCAGGTGGCTGGATGGAGTCGCCGAAGCAGTCAGTATGAGCTTAAATGGACTCCAGAGGATGGTAGAGGACAGGAAGGCCTGGAGGAACGTTGTCCATGGGGTCGCGATGGGTCACACAACTTCGCAACTAACAACAAAAATAAAATAAATGTTTGGTTGTTAAAACTAGGGAGTTCACTTCGGTACTCAGCCTGTAAATATATTAAAATCGACTTTCTTTCTGGGCATATACAGCTTTTGGGTATGCATCAGTTACTTATGGATTTGACCTTTTTTCTTTCTTGGTGGCTTTTTCCAGGATGGTCAATTTTTGTCCACAATGCGGACAGAAAGTCGAGGAAATGTTTCACTTCTGTCCGGCTTGCGGAGGCCGGCTTCCGGTTCCAGAAGACGAGCCAATGCAGATCACGCCGTCTCCTTCTCTGAAAGGTGTGTGTGAAATTTTATTAATTGAAGGCTGATTAGTCCTTGATTAATTCCCACCCATTGCTTCTTGTCCTGCCTTCTGGTGCTTTGGAGAATAGCTTGACTCCCTCTTCTTTGTGGGAGCTCATCAGATATTGGAACACTGCTATCTTGTCTCCCCTGGTCCATCTTTTCATTTTACATTTACATTTATTTAGTTTGTTTATTGACAGTTGTCATGCAGTTGGAACCTAGTCAGTGGGTTACTGTTGTCCTCAGCTGTTTGGATAGGATTTTGCTCCATTTTACAACATTAAATGACTGTTAAACTTATGGACTGCAGTGGTTCACTTAGAATAGAATAAGAGTTGGAAGGGACCTTGGAGATCTTCTAGTCCAACCCCCTCTGCTTAGGCAGGAAACCCTACACCACTTCAGACAAATGGTTATCCGATCTCTTCTTAGAACCTTCCAGTGTTGGAGTATTCACAACTTCTGGAGGAAAGTTGTTCCACCAATTAATTGTTCTCACTGTCAGGAAATTTCTCCTCAGTTTGAAGTTGCCTTCTCTCCTTGGTTAGTTTCCACCCGTTGTTTCTTGTCCTGTCTGCGGTGCTTTGGAGAATAGCTTGAGCCCCTCTTCTTTGGGGCAGCCCTCAGATATTGGAACACTGCTATCATTCCCCCGCCCCCATCCTCAGTTATTCTTTTCACTAAACTAAACATACCCAATTCCTGCAAACCGTTCTTCATGTGCTTTAATTTCCAGCCCTCTAATCTTCTCCATTGCTTTTTCTGCACTCTTTCCAGAAGCTAACATCTTGTTTATGATAGATGATAGATAGATAGATAGATAGATAGATAATGATAGATGATAGATAGATAGATATATAGATAGAGATATAGATAGATAGAGAGATGATAGAGATAGATAGATAGATAGATAGATAGATAGATAATAGATAAAGAGTCTATCATCTACCTATTGTCTGTCTTGTCTGTCTCTAGATAGATAGATAGATAGATAGATGATAGATAGATAGATAGATAGATAGATAGAGAAGATAGATAGATAGATAGATATAGTCACCGTGTCTGTGTGTGTAATTCAGTGGTGGTTTCAAAATTGTTCGAATCTACTCTGTGGGTGTGGCCTCCTTTGTGGGAGTGGCTTGCTGCCCATGTGACCGGATATGAAGATGCCGACGACACTTGTCAGAAACCACCTTAAATTACCTCACACACAGCACTGGCATGCATAAGAATAGGATGTAAACTTGTTTTTTAAAAGGCATCTTTGGTTTGCGTTAAACAACTTCAACACATGCAATGCCTGATTGCACCACAAATACAGTAGTCATCCTTACCTTTCACAGAGGCACTGAGTTTTATAAATAGGAGCATGATAGTGTAGAACAATCATATCCAAGGATATGGTGGGTTACAAAACATGTTGGAACTCTTCTGTAGGTGTGGCCTGCTTCCCGGGATCCACTGGTGGAACCTCTTCTAACCGGCTTCGGTAGATTTGATGAACCGGTTCTACTGAATAGGTGTGAACTGGTAGGAAACCCACCTCTGGTGTAATTATTATATATATATAGAGAGAGTAGATCTGGTTCTGATCTAGCTAAGCTACTGGCAGCTTCCTATTCCGAGTTTCTATGCAGGCAAGACAAAAGCAGACTGCAAAGAATTGAAAGAAATGTGTTCCTTTTTAAATGAAGTGATTTCAAGGTGGGGTCTCAGCCCCTCCACAATCGCTGCTACCCACTGGTGCTACTACTGTATGTACAGACAGACGAATGATCCCTTTACTATCCATAGCTGGTCAACCATGCTGGATTTTTCTGGTTTGGGGCTTAGCGGTGACTATTTTGGCTACTCCAACAGTGGCAGTGGTGAATCTAAAAATTTTTCCTACCGGTTCTGTGGGCGTGGCTTGGGGTATGTGTGTGTGTGGTGTATGTAGGTCATGTGACTGGGGGTGAAAATACAGAAACTCACGAACATATCCTGCTGGAGGCAGGGGGTTGGGCTAGTATGACCTCCAGTGTACCTTCCAGCCCGGGATTGCGTGTGCTCTTTCAAGGTATCCTCTGAAGCTGCGTCTAGTGCCAGGTTTGTGGTCCTTCCTCCCTCTCCTTTTTCCCTCCCTCTCTCCTTCCCTTCCTTCCTTCCTTCCTTCCTTCCTTTCATAGCAACCTCCCCCACTTGTTTTTGGCCTAGCACGCCTCAGAGAAGCATCCTGGGACCAAAAATGGACCCCAAATGCTAAGAAAAAGTAAAAAAAAAGTTCTTACCATCGCGCAGCACAGCTGATTATCGGAATCTTTTTTTTTTTTTTTACTTTGTTAAGCATTTTTATTACCAGTTCGGGCGAACCGGCCCCGAACCGGTAGGATTTCACTCCTGAACAGCGGCCTTCTTCTGTCTTGCTCAGAATTAAACCAGAGCGTCCCGGTTGAACTGCCGCTGTTGCCTGACAAGAAAAAAAGTGCAGATAATTTTTCCGAAACAGGAAATGTCTTCCACCTCTCTTAAAGCTTCTCCCCAGAGTTCAACAACAACCTTTTCTCCAAAGGCAAAAGGTAAGGATTTATGGACGTGCTCAGGATTAGCGATGCAGAGAATGTGATTGTTCATCCTAATAGCGGTGGTCATAAAAATGGAGGGGGGGGAAATCACTTAACCAGTAGCAACCTAAACGTTGGGCTTCATTGTGGTCATAAACTCGAGTGCTCCGGTGGCCTAGAGGTGGAGGTCTCGCCTCACAATCAGGAGGCTGTGAGTTCAACCCTAGGTAGCGGCAGATATTTCTCTCTCTGGCACAATGAGAATATATCTGCCGAATATAACTCTGCATTGGCAACAGGAAGGGCATCTGGCCAGTAAGCACTCAGCTCCATTCAGTTGCCCAGATTCCAACCTGCTAAGGGATTGGGGTGGTGGTGTTGTCATTAAAGACAAAATTGTGGTCATAACTTGAGGACTACCTGTCCTTCTCCCTTCTATCCACCCTTCCGCTGGAGAACACGGGTGGATGGGGAAATCCTTGGTCTCCTCAAAACCTTTTAGTTGGGTTTTGGTGAATAGAAGCGTATCTGCTTTTAATGCCCAGTTGGACTGTGTGGAGAGGGTCTCCTCTTTAAATCCTTGGGAGGGCTCATTAGTCAAGACCTCACCTGGGAAAACAACACGTCCCTGGTGATTGGAAAGGCCCAACAGAGACGTCATTTCCTTAAGAGTCCTGTGAAAAAAATCAGGTGGAACAACGGCTGGTGACCTCTTTCTGTCGGTCCACCATGGAAATTGTCCCTCACTTATTGCACTATAGTATGGTACACTGGTTTAACAGCTGCGGACAGGGAAGGCCCTACAGAGAGGGATCGATTCGGCACAAGAAACAATCGGTTGCCTTCTAACACCACGGGTGATATCGCCAGATCTCGCTGCTTAGCAGAGTAAGGAAGAGACTCAGAGGTGATTCACCACCCTGGCCAGTGTCTCTTCTCATGTCTACCATCAGGCAGAAGACATTGAAGCGTAGCCAGCCAGACAATAGGTTTAAAAATAGTTTCTATCCTTGGGCTGTCAGACTCTTAAACACAACCACAATCACTGCACGCACAGGCGGGAAAACGTATGACTAGTTTTTTTCTTTTCTTTTTTTTTTCCGTTCCGCTATATTTTGCCCCAGTGAGGCTAAAACCAATTTCGTTGTATTTATTTTGTACAATGACAATAAAGTCACGAACTAAAATCAGCACCTCTTCTTATTACGAAGGAAAGACCGACTTACCGATCACCCAAGAAGGAAAGATGTCTTTGCGTAAAACCTCTCTCGGAGCATGAAATTTTGACGGACCTGAACAATAAGAAGTGGATCATTTGGAAGCTTCTGAGCCAGTCGGAACGTGGGTTGATCTATGAAGGTATTCAGGGGGGAATCACCCATTTGTGGGGTGGGGTCAGGGGTGGGTTCTCGCCCCGTTCCAACTGGTTCGGTTGGAACGGGGACGGCGTCGTCCTTGTGCACTGCGCGCAGCGCACGCGTGCATACTAGCGTCTGTGCGATGTTCCAGCTGCTCCTGGAGGATCGCGCAGGCGCTGTATGTGTCCTGCGCATGCGTGGAAGGGCAGAACTCGTCAAAACCGGGTAAGGAGCGTGTGCGGGCACGCGGGTGGGCCCTTCGCCGTTCCCGGAAGTTACTTACTTCCGGGTTCACCGACCAACCAGTTCGCAGGGACCGCCGCGAACCGGTTGAAACCCCCCCTGGTGGGGTGGCAGAAAACTTGCAGCTTGGTGCTGTATATTTTTCCGAAGGTGAACCTGTCGTGAAAATGATAGTTTTCCCTTCCTGAGGTTTGGAGTCTTCTTGAATCAAGTAAAAACCTTTAAAATAAACTGAAGGCGTAGTAGGCTGAAATATTGTCAATATTTCCATTTTTCCTCAAGCCAAAGGAAGAATCATGAAACTGTTCAGCTCTGTTAGATCCCATACTTTTAAGGCCTAAATATACCTCTCTGCATTCCCTACCAATTTGTCATTTGTTTTATTTTTTCACAGCAAGGTTAACGTCAGAATCCTCACCAAAGCCCAATACACCCTCAAATTGGTGAGTTCAAACCTCGGGGGTTAGATATAGCATAAGAGTTTTTCCATGGAGCAGAAACTGGATTTTCAGCTTGCTAAAGATAGGATGGCTCGCATTTCTGCTTATTACTGTCATCGCCAATGTTTTATACACATCTAAAGTTTAAAACGAGATGAGAGAATTAACACCCTCTCTGAGTGGTTTAAGATCAGCCTTATTGCCCCCAACAATCTGGGTCCTCATTTTACCGACCTCGGAAGGATGGAAGGCTGAGTCAACCTTGACCCTGTCAGATCGACTCCTGGCGTTGGGCAGAGTCGCCTGCAATATTGCATTCTAATCACTGTGCACTATGTATGGATGGATTGAAGGAAAGAAGGAAGGAGGAAGGAAAGGAGGAAGGGAAGGGAAGGAAGATGAAGAAGGGAAGGAAGGAAGGGCATATTGTTTTCCCTGAAAATAAGACAGGGTCTTATTTTATTTTGACCCCCCCGAATAAGCACTTGACCATCATGAGGAGACTGAGAGTTCTAGTCCTATCTTAGGCATCAAAAGCTAATTGGGTTTAGGCCAATAATGAGAGGCGGGGGAATTCTAGTCCTGTTTTACACATGAAACTAGCTGGGTAACTTTAGGCCAATCACGAGGAGACTGGGAGTTCTAGTCCTGTCTTAGGCATGAAGCTAGCTGGGTGACTTTAGCCCAGCCCTCCTCTCTTATCCCAACCCACCTCACAGGGTTGTTGTGAGGAAAAGAGGAAGAGGAAGGTATGGTGACTACGTTCGCCTCCTTGAGTTATTTGTAAAAATAATAAAGGTGGGATACACACACCACACACAGACGTGTGTGTGTGTATGTGTGTGTGTGTCTGTCTGTCTTTGTCCAAGAACTTCAGTGCTACCTGTTATCTTTCTCTTCTCAGGATGCCAAAGAGGGAAAGCTGTTTAATGAACAGAACTTTCTCCAGCGAGCTGCCAAGAAAGTCACAGGTGAAAAACGTTGGGGGACCTGCACCCCTTTATAAGTGGGTCTTGGGGACATGAACACAGGACACCATCCTCAAAACCGCTCTTGGCCCGCTGTGAAATCTCTAATCTCTATTGTTCGTTCTGCTTCCAATGGGGGCAGTTTGGGGGGGGGGGAAGGGGGATGCATGTCAGCACAAGCTGTGCTTTCTTTAGTTGCACTGTCCCGTTTGATCTCTCCTTGCAGTGGAGAAATGGAAGAAGCAATACTTAATGCCGTTCCTGGGGATACCAGAATGTGTTGGTTTTGGCCTCCATGAGACTAGCTACAGGTGAGTTCCAGTGAGAAGAGAGTTTGATCTCTGTTCTTCTCCCGTCCCACAACGGGAGATCTTCCACTTTTTGGCGCATGAATAAAGCCATTCTTCAGAATGGAGAAGAGCCACCGTGGCGCAGTGGTTAGATGCAGCACTGCAGGAAACTTCTGCCGGCTGCCTGCAATTTGGCAGTTCGAATCTCACCAGGCTCAAGGTTGACTCTGCCTTCCATCCTTCCGAGGTGGATAAAATCAGGACTCAGATTGTTGGGGGCAAGAGGCTGACTCTGTAAACAGCTTAAAGCGGCTGTGAAATGGTATATAAGGCTAATTGCTTAGTGCTATTCTTCTGTTTGCCATCCTTTGCACGGCCTGTGATTTGAATAGATAAATCCAAGTTGATCTTCAACAGTCTCATTCTGTATTTAGCAAAAGTTTGTATTTTGCTTTTGGGCAATAGCAATAACACTTATATGCTACTTTGCAGCATTTACAGTGCACCAGAACACCGAAAACCGAGAACCAGCCGGCCGACCTGTGCATGCCTGGTTTTTGGCCTATTTTGGCCGTTTCAGGGCATTTTGGAGGGCGCTTTTCAGGCTGTTTTTCTGCCTGTGTTTGACCCGGGAAAACTGCCCAAAAAGCAACCTGTTTGGGGGGCATTTTTGAGCAGTGTTCAGGCCGTTTTCTGGCACCTGTGAAGACCAACTGGCTGGCACATGCCAGAAACCAGAAGAGCAGCTGGCAACGGCGCATGTGCCCAGAGAGAAGGCTCTGCATGCCACCTCTGGCACATATGCCATCGGTGCGTCATCATCACCCCGCCAAAACATCTATTTGCAGCACCAAACATTCTCCGAGAATCGCTATGGAGGAGACTTTTAACGCTCTTTCTCCCACCAAACTATCTAAGCTTCACCGCCTCTCTGATTGCGAGAAGGCAGCCCCCCCCCCTGGGAATCCAGGCTGCATTCCGCCACACTTGCTCCCCTCATTCCTGGTGGTTTTTAAACCAGCAGATGACCAGAGTAAGATGCACACTGTGGTGGGCAACCCAATTCACGGCGCAGTGCCACCTCCTTTGATTGGCAGGTTCCTGGTCTTTCCCGAATTGGGTCGATCTCTTCAGTCAATCCTGGACGACAACAAAAACAAGATGACGGAGAAAGCCGTTTGCAGCTTGCAGTCAGGCTGGTATGGAATGCTAGAAAGCCACAGGGTGGGGAAGGGGTTTCTCTAATGGGCAGAAGGGGTGGCCTTGGGAATTTGCATTGCTGATCCTTCCTGTTCTCTGTCTTTCTCTTTGCCTCTAGCTCGATGTCCTGGAGTACCTTCATGAAAATGAGTATACTCATGGGGATCTGGCTGCTGAAAACATATATGTGAATCCAGCTGATCTAACTGTGGTAAGGCAAGGAGCAGGGGTCTTTTAAGACAACTCATCACGGCCAACGTGCCACGGGACAAATGTTGCATACTATCGAAGAAACAGTGAAGTAGAATAAAGGAAGAATGTAGAGGGGCGAGACAAAATGAAATGTGAATGACAAAATTAAAGTCATTTTTAAATAATTACATAAAATGGTTGAATTGGGCTGCCGAGAGTTTCCCTGGGGCGAATTGGCTGCACGGAATTTCCCCTTGGTGAGTTGGCCACGGCATGTTTGCCCTGGCGCATTTGGCAGTGGTGAGTTGGCCCATTCCAAGGAGCAGACGCGGTGGCTCAGTGGCTAAGACGCTGAGCTTGTCAATCAGAAAGGTGGACAGTTCTGTGGTTCGAATCCCTAGCGCTGAGTAATGGAGTGAGCTCCCATTACTTGTCCCAGCTTCTGCCACCAAGCAGTTTGAAAGCATGTAAAAAATGCAAGTCGAAAAAATAGGGGACCATCTTTGGTGGGAAGGTAACAGCGTTTTGTGTGCTTCCGGCGTTTAGTCATGCCGGCCACATGACCACAGAGACGTCTTCGCACAGCCTGGCTCTTCGGCTTTGAAACAGGAAATGAGCACCGCTCCCTAGAGTCGGGAACGACTAGCATATATGTACAAGGGAACCTTTACCTTAAGGAGCAGAGAACCAGACAGGGACTCTAATGAGGTTGTACAGGCCTCAAATCCAGCAAAAGTGCTGGCAGAGTTAGCATTCAGAAGTGAAAATTCCAAAAAAAGCTAGCCATTTCCTCTCCGGAGGAAAAAAGCAACACTTAACAACTGCAATGGTGAACTGCTTGGATTACGGTTATTGAGAAAAGCGGTCACACGGGCACTTCACTTAAAGACCACAATGAATTAAAATCATAGTTCGGGGCTCGGTTGGGGTCCTAACCGTAGAGACTTTGAAGAAAAGCTGCCATTCAAAAGCCGCCTCGCTCAAAAGAGGGTGAGGAAAAAACTCAAGACTGGTCCAGCTTGAGTCTTTTTGGTGTGAGGGATGGAGAAAGACTGACCGTCAAGCTTTTAAGACTCGTTATAAATTTTAACAATGGAGTGTTAATATTTGTTGTGGTGTCCACTACTCACTTAACAATGGTCTCACGGCAACAGAAATTTGGGGCTCGGTTTTGGTCGTAAGTCGTATCTGTAGCTTTTTTTGAGGATCTTCTGCTCTTCTCCATTATTTTTATTTTTATTGATTTTCTATTAAACACATTTCTTAGTGCTTAATAAACATTGTGCTGTCTGGGTATATAATTTGCTTAACAATACATATTACATTCTTAATCTCCACCCTTTTTTCTAACCATTGGTAAAATAAATTCCACATTTGATAATATTCTGCATCCTCTTTCTGTTTAATTCTCAATGTCAATCTATCCATTTCTGCACAATCTAGTATCTTTTTGACTATTTCTTCATCTTGTGGTATATATTCATTTTTCCAATATTGTGCAAAACAATCCTCTGCTGCTGTTAAGGCATGTAATGTTAAATACATACCAGTATTTTTTGGAGTATAAGACGCACCTTTTTCCTCCCAAAAAGAGGAGTGAAAATCTGGGTGCGTTTTATACACTGAATACAGCACTGTTGGCCTACCGAAATCCCGCCCCCTTTGCAAAAATGGACATGCAGAGGGTTTGGGAGGCTTGCAAAGTGCTCCTAAGGGCTGGGGAGAGCAAAAGCGAGCAAAAAACCGGGCCATTTTTGCTCATTCCCCCAGCCACAGGAGCACTCTACAAGTCTCCCAAAGCCTCTGCATGTTCTTTTGAGGGGGGGGGGACGAGGCTGTGCAGAGAGTTTGGGAGGCCTGCAGAGTGTAAAAACTTTTTTTAAAAAAATTACCTCTTCAAAATCGTGGTGCGTCTTATACTCCGGTGCGTCTTACAGTCCGAAAAATATGGTACTTTTCTTACCAGATTTTCCTTGATATTATACCTAAAGAACAATTCAGGCTTAATATCTACACGTTTTCCTATCATCTTTTCTAACCATCTGTGTATCTTTTGCCCAGTGGTGGGTTTCAAAAATTTTTCGAACCTACTCTGTGGGTGTGGCCTCCTTTGTGGGAGTGGCTTGCCGGCCATGTGACCTGGTGGGAGTGGCTTGCCGGCCATGTGTTCTCTCTCTCTCTCTCCTTCCTTTTGTCTCTCTGTCCCTTTTTTCTTTTTTTCTTTCATTTCTCTCTCTTTTTCTTTCTTTCTTTCATTCTTTCTTTCTTTCTTTCTTTCTTCCTTTCTTCCTTTCTTTCTCTTTCTCGTTCTCTCTTTGTGAGTCTGTGTGTGTGTGTAGCTCTTTGCCTCTCTCTCCCTCCCTCCTCCCTCCCTCCCTCCCTCCCTCCCTCTGTGTCTCTCTATGTCAGTGGTGGGTTTCAAAAATTTTTGGAACCTCTTCTGTAGGTGTGGCCTGCTTTCCGGGTCCACTGGTGGAACCTCTTCTAACCGGTTTGGTAGATTTGACGAACCGGTTCTACCGAATAGGTGTGACTGGTAGGAACCCACCTCTGCTTTTGCCCAATTATTATTATTTTTTGCTTTGACACAAGTCCACAAGTCAAATGTGCCCTTTTTGGGGGGGGGTTACATTTCCAACGTTTGCTAGACAATGCTCTTCCTTCATTCTTCTGCCCCAGGTTACTTTAGCGGATTTCAGCTTCGCCTTTCGATACAGCCCTGGGGGCAAACACGTGCCTCAGAGGGACTGCAGCCGGACCCCTCACGAAGGCACCGTGGAGTTCATCAGCCTGGACAGCCACAGGGGAGCTGGTGAGACCCCCGTTGCAAACGCAGGTCTAGATTCCTCCATGACGCCCCTCTCTTGGGAGAGTTGCGTTGGCTGCCAATTGGCATCCGGGTTCAATTCGGCATCCTGGTTGCCACCTTGAAAGCCCTACATCAGTTGTCCCCAACCTTTGTGGCTTGGCAGCCTGGCTTGGGGCGGGAGGTGAGAAGGTTCCACCACAAAACCGCGGTAGACTAAAGCGCGCTTGACGAAAGCGCGTACCTGACGTCATCACAGCACGACGAAAACATCACGCTGTGAGTGGTAAAGTTAAAATTAACACGAAAACCTTACCCTAATCCCCCCAAACCTAACCCTAAACCTAACCCTTAACCTAACCCTAAACCTAACCCTAAACCTAACCCTTAACCTAACGCTAAACCTAACCCTTACCTTTACGTGAATTGGCTTGCTTTAAAAGCGCTTTTTAAAGCGCCCTTTTTTCTCCGCGGTCCGTATTTGTCGCGCTGCTGTTGACGTCAGGTACGCGCTTTAATCGGGCGCGCTTTAGTGGACCGCAGTTTTGTCGTGCCACGGGTGAGAAAAACCAGGCCATTTGAGTGCGCTGCGCGCACACACACACACACACACACACATATAGAGCTCCAGTCACCCAAGAGAGAAGAGAAGCTTTTTGGGGCGCAGCCTCTGCTCCTTTGGGCTTCTCCATGCCAAAACCTTTTGCAAAGCCTAAAGCAGGGGTGAAATCCAGCAGGTTCTGAGAGGTTCTGGGGAGCCGGTAGTGGAAATTTTGAGTAGTTCGGAGAACTGGCAAATGCTGCTTCCAGCATTTCTTAATGGGGAATCTTCTTGTTTGTCCCTTAACAGCTCCGTCCCGTCGAAGCGACCTGGAGTCCTTGGTTACTGCCTGGCAAAATGGCTGTGGGGTGCCCTTCCCTGGTCTGCGGAGCTTGAAGACCCCTGCGTGGTCAGAGAGGAAAAAGAAAGGTGTGTGTCGCACTGGCAACTCTTGGCAACTGCCTGCTGTTGGGGAAAAAAGACAAGGGATATTTTAGCTACCACCAGCCAAAGCTGCGGTGGCTGCTCAGCATTGATCACAGGATCCTGTTTTTTCTTCATCCCGCCGCGCACTTCCCCCCGCTTTCATCCTGGAGAGACAAAACAATTCCAATAGAAGAGAATGTCTGTAGATCAAGAGTTGAACTTGTGGCAGTCCTTGGTGTCCTTCCTTGCAGACATTTCATTACCCAACTAGGCAACTTCATCAGAGCTAGAAGGGAGAGGAATTTGCAAAGAGGAGGAAGGAGAGAAGGAGGTGGAGATGGAGGATTGTGCTCTCTGAGTTTTGTTGTTGCCTGGCAGACGTTTCATTACCCAACTAGAGTAACTTCATCAGTGCTAGAAGAGAATGGAGTTTGTGGAGTGATGAGAATGGGAAGAGAATGGGAGGGGGGAAAGGAAGGAGGAGGAGAGGGGAACTGGGGGAGGAGAAAGACTGTGAGTTCCTTGGTGTTCTCTGAGCTTGGTTGTTTCCTTGCAGGCGTTTCATTACCCAACTAGGGAACTTCATCAGTGCTAGAAGAGAATGGAGTTTGTGGAGTGATGAGAACGGGAAGAGAATGGGAGGGGGGAAAGGAGGAGGAGGAGAGGGGAACTGGGGGAGGAGAAAGACTGTGAGGTCCTTGGTGCTCTCTGAGCTTGGTTGTTTCCTTGCAGACGTTTCATTATCCAACTAGGTAACATCATCAGGGCTAGAAGGAGTGGGGTTTGCTCTTTGCTTCCATACAGTAATGTGCCCTGTCAGCGTTAGTGGGGCTCTTGTTTCCTGCTTGACTATCTGGTTCAGTGCTGGGATTCAAATAATTTAATACCGGTTCTCTGCCCTAATGACCATCTGTGTAGGTGGAGCTCGGTGGTCATGTGACTGGGTGGGCGTGGCCAACTCAATGTCACTCAGGTCGATGGGTGCTTCGCCTTTGCTGTTACAATGTCATAAGGGTCAACAGGAGAGGCAGTTTCTGTAAGCAGAGCAATACAGATTAGGCTAGAAACAATACAGAATGTTTCCTTCCTGCCTTCCTTACAGGATTAGCCCTGTAAAGTGGGGAAAAAACAAAAGGAGATTTCTTCCAACAACCGGTTCTCCCAACTGCTTAGAAAGTTACCAAACCGGTTCTCCCGGACAGGTGCGAACCAGCTGAATCCCACCACTGGTCTGGTTCCAATAAAAAGAGCATCTGTAGCTCAGGGTTGAACCCTAAAGTCCTTAATGCTCTCTGAATTTCTTTGTTGTTGCAGATGTTTCATTATCCCACAACACAAGTGCTACAAAGGAGTGTTGTTTGCTGTCGGTTTATACACAAATAACTAAGCAAAAAGCCGCCGCTCAACCAAGGAGCTCTCAACGAGAAAACAACAATCCCACAAACACTCAAGGGGCAAGCTATGGTATACAGGTAGTCCTCGACTTACGACAATACTGGAGCCCAAAGTTTCTGCTGTTAATGGAGACATTTGTAAAGTGAACTTTGCCTCATTGTAGGACTTTTCTCGCCCCCCCCACCCCCCAACTGTTAAGTGAATCCCTGGAGTTTATTCTTTAGTAACTCAGCTGTTAAGTGAATCTTCTATTCCTTTGCCTGCTTTGAATTGTGATTTAATTTTAATGTAGGTTTTTTCCAACTTTTGAGGGTTTGGGAGCAAGGTTAGCTCCCTTGGGTTTTGGTCTCAGTAGAGAGAAGATTTATAAAAGACTTACTGTCCCTACAGAAGGATAGATGAAATCAAATAAATTAAGGTAATACACATAGTCCTTGGCTTGCGATCACAATTGAGCCCCAGGTTTCTGTTGCTAAGTGAGACGCGTGTTAAGACACGGGTTTTGCTCCGTTTTGGGGGCTTTCTTGCCAGGGTTGTTAAAGTGAATCACTGCAGTTAGTCACTCAGTCGTTAAGTGAATCTTGCTCCCCTTGTCAATTTGTCAGAAGGTCGCAAACGGGGATCATGTGACCCTGGGGCCACCCAGCCACGGTCATAAATAGGAACCAGTTGCCAAGTGTCGGAATTGTGAGTACCTGATCACGGGGGGAGGCTGCAAAGGCGGTCCCTGTAAAAAATGGCCATGTCCCATTTTTTTCAGTGCCGATGCAACTCTGATCGGTCACTAAGTGAACTGTTGTAAGTCGAGGACTACCTGGATGAACAGACAGCAAACCCCTCTCCTTTCTAGCACAGAAGATGTTAACTAGTCTGGGAATGAAATGCCTGCAAGCCAGCACAGAGAGCACCAAGGCCAGCACAAAATAGCTCCATGCTATTAAACATTAAAGGAAACGCCTTGTTAACCGGAGCCAAATGTCACTCCTCTCAGATCATGCTGACCTTTGGGACATTAACCTGGCTTTCAAAATCAGGGTGGATTTGATATAAATCAAGTCACTTTAAATTGAATTTAAATTGTGGTTTAAATCACTAGTACAAAGGCTTGATTTAAATCAATTCGCTACAGGCCCTAATTAAATCATGAGCTTCGAGCCAAGCTTCAAAAGAAATCCAGTTATTGATTAGGAGCTTCAAGTCGGCACGATACAAGTGGAGCCAGCTCTGACCCCACTTAATTTACCTCCCGGCTCTGACCCTGTTTCCCCTCTCCTCTCCCCTCCGCCCCCAAGGTGTGTCATCAGTCACAATGAAGCAATTTCGCCGGGGGTGGGGGTGTACTCGTACTGGATCATACCAACCTTCTCTTTGGGACATTAACCTGGCCTTCAAAATCAGGGTGGCTTTGATTTAAACCAAGTTGATTTAAATTTAAATTGAATTTAAATTGTGATTTAAATCACTAGTACAAGGGCTTGATTTAAATCAACTCGCTGTTAGGGTTCCGACATGCCCTATTTAAATCATGAGTCTCGAGCCAAACTTGAAAAGAAATCCAGTTATTTATTAGGACTCCACGTTGGCACATTGCAACTCTGACCCTACTTAATTTACCTCCCGGCTCTGACCCTGTTTCCGTCCCACCCCCACCCCCACAAGGTATGTCATCAGTCACATTCTCCAACAAAGGAATTCTGAGGATTGTAGAGATCACTCCCCTCCGGCCACTGTGGGTAACTGTGGAAGTGGCTGGCTCCCTCGCTGCAGCTGCCAAGTTCATTTTCCTATCCGCCCTGCCTATGGCAACTCAAGAGCAGGCCAGAGAGGCTTTGTGAGTTGACACTTGATTGAAATCATCATTTTTAAAGAGGAGCTGTCATCTGTGGCTCCTCCTCTGACCCATTGTTGATTCACCGACAGTCCCAATATTGCAGAATATTGCAGAATAGGCAGCCTCATGCTACCTAACGAAGCTCCATTTCATGCGGAATAAACTAAATGATGAATGTATCTTAAATAGAAGACTCTCTTTAGATAGATTTTTTTACTCCAAAAGCCCTTGATACATTTGATAAAAATAAAAAAAAACTGATTTAAAAATTTTTAAATGATTTTTTAAAAAAAGTCATCGATTTTTATCCACCTCATTCAAAAGGTGGTGGTAGAACTGTAGGATAGCAATGGAAGGAAAGCACCTCCCAACTCCAGAGCTGTCCCTGTCTCTTTTGGCAGTCCTACTGACGTAGAAGCTGGGCCTTGAACCTTAATCAGATAATCTTTCATGAAAAGAAGGACCAGGGTGACACAATAGCAGTATTCCAGTATTTGAGATGTTACGACACAGGAGGAGGGAGTTCAGCCTATTCTCCAAAGCACCAGAAGTCGGAACAAGAAGCAACGGATTGGAAACTAATCAAGGAGAGAAGCAACCTAGAACTAAGGAGAAATTTAAATTAATTAATCAGTGGAACAACTTGCCTCCAGAAGTTGTGGGTGCTCCCAACACTGGAAGTTTTAAAGAAGAGATGGTCAGCCATTTATCTCAAATACTGTGGATGTCTCCTGTATGAGTCGTGAGTTGGATTAGAACGGGTGTCAAACTCGATTTCATTGAGGGCCACATCAAGGTTCACCGACAAAAGGGCGCCCGACTAAACCGCGGTGACAAAACCGCGAGTTCTAAAGCGCTCCGATGAATGAGCGCTGAATCGCGCCGACAACAGCACGGCGACAGAAGCACGCTCTAAACTAACCCTAACCGTAACCGTAACCCTAAACGTAACACTAACCCTAAACCTAACCCTTACCTTAAATTGGCTTTCTGTCGCCGCGCTGTTGTAAAGCGCCATTCTGTCGCCGCGCTGTTGTCGGTGCGCTGTTGTCGGTGCGTTGATGATGTTGCGGTTTTAGCGATGCGGTTTTGTCGGTACGCTTTTGTCGTGCGCGCTTTTGTCGGGTCACGCACATCAGAGTTGTGTTTGATTTTGGGGGTGGGGGTGGCCAGTGTGGGCATAGCCAGCTCGACGTCACTTGTGTTGGGGGACATCTGTGGGGGGCCCAAGCCCTCTGCCAGCGAAAACAGGCTCCCAAGTTACGTTTTCAGCTACGATGGCCTCCTGCAACCCTCCGCTAGTGAAAACGGAGCTTGGGAATGCCACATGCGGGCCCTCCCGAGCTCCATTTTCACCGGCAGAGGAACTGCGGGCCGGTCCTTTGCTGTTTCCAGAGCAGCTACGCGGGCAAGATCTAAGCAGCTCGTGGACTGGACCCGGCCCGCAGGCCTTGAGTTTGACAACCCAAGGATCTTTCCAACAGCTGCATGCTAAGTTATGGATGTCCCATCAGGCAGATCTTAAGCTGCCTCTTGTGTTGGAATTTCTTGTCTCTTTAGCAGGCAACTTGAGTTGCAACCATAATGGGGCTGTCCATCATGGTCAAAATTCACGACAGTCATAAAACAGGGTGACCTGATAATACAACCTCTTTTTGCCATGGTGGTTAAGTGAATCAATCTTGTTGAAGCAAACACCATGGTTGTTAAGTTAACTGGTGGTTCTCTAGGGGCACAATTTTGCCAACATTCAGGTGTAAATACTGGTTCAGGGCGGAACCCTTATAAAGGACAGCCGTAGGACATCGAGAGGCTGCAAATGGCCATAAACACAGTGAATGTGTGTTGTCAATGCACAATTCTCGTCTCTGCTGTACTTCTCCTGTTTAAGAGATTCATGTTGTTTTTGCCATTGTAGGTACAAAGCGGATATTATCAAAAGTCCAAGACTGTCCTCCAGTTGGGGAGCCTTACCAGGTAAAGGCGGCTTGACTTGTTCTTCTGTTGGTATCCTAATTTTCACTTCAGGGTTTACTTCTTAGAGGGTGGCGCGGTGGTTAGAATGTAGTATTGCAGGCTGACAGCAGTTCGATTCTCACCGGCTCAAGGTTGACTCAGCTTTCCATCCTTCCGAGGTGGTAAAATGGGGACCAGGATTGTGGGGGGCAAGAGGCTGACTCTGTAAACCGCTTAGAGAGGGCTGTAAAAGCATTGTGAAGCAGTATATAAGTAAAGGCTATTGCCCTTCCTTCCTTCCTTCCTTCCTTCCTTCCTTCCCTCCCTCCCTCCCTCCCTCCCTCCCTCCCTCCCTTCCTTCCACAGTGCCCAGTGGTTAGAATGCAGCATTTCAGGCTAACTGCTCACTGCCAGGAGTTCGATCCTGACCAACTCAAGGTTGACTCAGACTTCCATCCTTCTGAGGTGGATAAAATGAGGACCCAGATTATTGGGGGACAAGAGGCTGACTCTGTAAACCACTTAGAGAGGGCTGTAAAAGCGCTGTGAAGCGGTATATAAATCCAAGTGCTATTGCTTGCCTTCCTTCCTTCCTTCTTTCCTTCCTTCCTTCCTGATGGGACCCAAGGTCGACTCAGCCTTCCATCCTTCCGAGGTGGGTAAAATGAGGACCCAGATTGTTGAGGGCAAGAGGCTGACTCTGTAACCCACTTAAAGAGGGCTGTAAATGCACTGTGAAGTGGTATATAAGTACTACTACTATTGCCATCAACTCAGCCTTCCATCCTTCCGAGGTCAGAAAATGAGGACCCAGATTGTTGAGGGCAAGAGGCTGACTCTGTAAACCACTTAAAGAGGGCTGTAAATGCACTTGTGAAGCGGTATATAAGTCTAAGGGCTATTGCTACTTCGTGGTTGTTCTCCCAACAGAATTCCACATTAAAGGTAGTCCTCAACTTACGACCACAATTGAGGCTGCAGTCCCTGTTGCTAAGTGAGACAGTTGTTAAGTCGGTTTTGCCCCACTTTATGACCTGTCCTGCCACAGCTGTTAAGTGAATCTCTGCGGTTGTTAAGATACAATGCGGTTGTTAAACATCCCCGTGGACTTCGCTTGTCCGAAGGTGGCAAAAGGAAATGATGTGACCCTGGGACACTGCAACCGTCATAAGTACATGCCAGTTGCCAAGCGTCTGCATCTTGATCATGTGACCCATGGAAAAGCTGCAACTGGTGTAAGCATGCAAAATGATTGTGAGTCACTTTGTTCAGTGCCGTTGTAAGTTTGAACCGTCACTAAACAAACTGTTGTAAGTCGAAGGCTACCTCTATTCTCAATGAGAAATAATCCACTGTGACTTTGCACCGCCAGTTGTCGCAGTATGGCCTACTGGGGAATTCTGGGAGTTCAAGTCCACTCATCTTAAACCTTGCCCTAGTTGACAAACGCTGCAGAATATGCAGTTAGGAGTTCTGGCATCCCGGGTCATAGTCGCAAAATTTGCAGCAAAATTGCGTCCTTGTGCTGCATTTTCTGTGAACTGCGATTTGCAATTTTTTTTGTCTATTGACATATCTGGGAGACAACCTGATAAATAGTTCTCATTTCCTATTGTCCAATTTCCAATTTGAAAAAAAACCCCATTGATGTAAGCCAATGTTTCTCAACCTTGGCGACTTTTAAGTCCTGTGGACTTATGCTGGTTGGGGAATTCTGGGAGTTGAAGTCCACAGGACTTAAAAGTCACAAGGTTGAGAAACACTGATCTAAGCCATAGGTTGTAGCATCACAAATATTGCAATTGTTATTTAGAGCAGCTCTTTTCATTATTGTCCATAGAGATCTGTTTGATTAACTGATTGATTGATTTTTAAAGAATCCATACAGAAATACCTGCAACAAGTAATGACTTTGGAATATGAAGAAAAACCAAACTACGAAGAATTGCGATTGTTATTTACAAAGCCTCTTCAGCTGATGAGAGCATCGGCCTATGACTCATTGGACCTCAGAGTAGCCCCCTAGGTGAGCTGCGATTCAATTTCCAGTCCCATCAAAAGAGCATCGCAGGCCCTGCTGGGTGGCAGATTTTTTGTGTTGAGAGTATGACTTAAAAAGGAAAGAAAGATACAACAAAAGAAGACATTTGCTTAAGCTGGCCACTTCTCGGCTTGGCATAGCTGGAGATATCTGGAACACGTAGCTAAATTTTGGGGTGATTTAGAAGATGGGTGGGTGGATGGATAAGATGAGAAAGAGATGTAGATGGATGGATGGTGGACGGGTAGATGGATGGATGATAGAGAAAGGCTAGGAAGAGAGAGAGAGAGGGAGAGATGATGGATGTGGGTGGGAGGATGGATGGATGGATAAAATGAGAGAGATGTAGGTGGATGGATGGGTAGATGTATGGATGATAAAGGATAGGATTAGATGGATGGATGGATGGATAGATGGATGTGGGTGGGAGGATGGATGGATGGATGGATAAAAAAAGATGTAGGTGGATGGATGGATAAGATGATAGATACGGATAGATAGACAGACAGATAAGAAAGAAGATGGAGGTAGGTAGGTGGATGGGTATATAGATATGTAATATAGATGGGTGGATAAGATGAATGGATAAGATGATATAGACAGACAGACAGACATATAGAAGATGGATGAAGGTACTGGTATGTAGGTAGATGGATGGGTAGATGAATGGGTGATAGAGATAGGTGATGGATGGATGGATAAGATGATATAGACAGACAGACAGATGGAAGAGGTATGTAGGTACCAGTATGTAGGTAGGTGGATGGGTGATATAGATAGATAGGTAGGTGGATGGATGGATGGATGGATAGGATGGATGAATGGATAGGATGGATGAATGGATGATATAGACAGATAGATAGAAGATGGATGAAGGTAACGGTATGTAGATAGGTGAATGAGTAGATAGATGGATGATAGAGATAGGTAGGTAGACGGATGGATGGATGATGGACAGCAGACAGACAGACAGGCTGTTGAGGCACTTTACGGCTTCCCCCAGCAGCTTGCTTGCCGAATCGAAGCAGCCAGTTTTCATGCAAGATTCCTTCAACATATCAGGAGTGTAAAGTGTAGTTCGACCCTTACCAAGGGTAAAGAAGAGAAGAACGATAAACCTTTTGCTCGCCTCACTTATCACACGGTTCATCATTCACACCATCCTCTTTGCCCTTGTGTTGTGAGCCGTGACATTGAAAATGGTTAAAATTCATCAAGCACAGTTGTTGAGATGGGAAACAGCTTATCCTGGGATCTTGTCCTATCTGGGTAACAACATTTTTGCCTTGGGCTGTGATACCAAACAGCTCACTGTTAGTTCTGACACTTAAGCGATTACAATTAAGCACTGCTGGCTCATCCTTTCATTAGATGTTGTTTTCAGTAGCAGAATTAATAATTTGCCATTATTTAGCTTCTCCCTTTACCCTGACAAACTTGTTTTTGGGTGTGTGTTTCTCCCCCCCCCCTTCTCTTTAAAGCTTCCAGAAAGCTGAATATGAAAAGAAATGAAGAACAAGAATGAATCATCAATGCAGTTAAGAGTCGAATTCACTGGAATGTCTTCGCACTGGAGCAGTTTGGCAACATGAATTGTGTGTGTTTGCTTTTTATCTCCGATTTTTAATAGATAGGGAAAGTGGTTTTCTTGGAAATGTGTGTTAGGATTTTGCTACGACCTTTTGCAAGCTAAAGATTTATCCAGGGACATAATTTAATGCATTCTAGCAAATCTTCCTTTGGTAAGTATTACTTGCACATAATTTATAAAGGGCCTTTTATCAGTTGCCCAAATATTCAGATTAAGCCCTAACTTAAAAAAAAAATAGGAGGAGGGGAGAAGGATTGTAAATATTTTAATTTTGTTTTTAATCTTGCTTTTAGTGTCTCAAAAGTTTGTTTTATTCTATTGCATCCCTATTTCATTCTATTATTTTATGCCTAGCTTAAATATGTCTTGCAAGGCAGAAGGACCCAGAAAAAGTTTTTAATCTTTTAAATGTGTGCTTTGTTGATTTTGTGGTTTAAAAAAAATTGTATGGTGCGGTCCAAGTTGGTTTTGTGTGATCTTTGCATGATAGAAAAATCCAGCAACGTTGAGCTTTTGTAGGCAACAAAATCTCTGATCTTTGTGGGATATCACTTACATTTCCCACTGCTTTGGTCCATAATTATTGTAAATTAATTTACATTAGAATAGATTCTCACCAACAATTCTAATTATTATAATAGAATGTGCTGAGAATCTGATTTAAATGTCAGATGAAGTTAAAAATAAGACACTATTAACACAAACCCACATTTTGTATCAGGTAAAAATCCATGTATTAATCTGTAATGTAGGAGAAACCGTCAATTGGAATTGAAGTTGGGCTCAGTTGATGGGGAAAATGGAGAAATTACGGTTTCGGAATGCCATACTTTGAAGAAATCTTGCACCTCTAGCTAATGCAGCATCTTTCTAATAGCTGAGCTCAATAGCAGTAACTGCAAGAGGGATCTTGGAGTCCTAGTGGACAATCACTTAAATATGAGCCAGCCGTGTGTAGCAGCTGCCCAAAAAGCCAACACAGTTCTAGGCTGCATAAACAGAGGGATAGAATCAAGATCCCATGAAGTGTTAATACCACTTTATAATGCCTTGATAAGGCCACATTTGGAATACTGCATTCAATTTTGGTCGCTACGATGTAGAAAAGATGTGAAGACTAGAAAGAGCCACCAATTTATTTATCAGTATCCTTTATCCGTGCTAAGTGTGGCTTCATGTTACTATCTCATGCCTGTTGCTGGCCCAGCATGAGTTACATTGAATAACAGTTCAGATGAGGAATCTCTGTGGGATTGTAGCCAAAACAAGCTACTGAGAAAAATAAACATGTATGGAGAAGACAGCAAACTGGTTTAATCGAGGTAACAGTAACAAAGTCCTCGGGCTCAGCCTGGTCATCTCCTACATCACCTGAGCTCTAGCCCACTTTCTAGCACAAAACCAGGACTCCAGACTAACCACCAGGGTGGTCCACAAAGTAAACCTCTAATCAAGGTTAACATTAACCAAGCCTAGTTCATTGCACAGATCCAGTCCCCAGATCTTTACTGCCTTCATTCACCAATCTCCTGGTCCTCAAGCTGAGCTTGTTGAGTGAAAAAACCTTCAATGAGCAGCAGAAGCTTGTGATGGAAGAAAGATTGGCATACCTCACTAACTACCATATTTTTTTGGAGTATAAGACGCACCTTCTCCCCCACCCACCCCAAAAAAGATGAAAATCTAGTCATATCTTATACACTGAATACAGCATTTTTGGCCTACCGAAACCCCACCCTCTTTGCAAAAATGGAGATGCAGAGTTTGGGGGGCTTGCAAAGTGCTCCTAAGGGCTGGGAGGGCAAAAACGAGCAAAAAATGTGGGTTTTTTGCATGTTTTTGCCCCCTCCCAGCCCCCAGGAACACTCTTAAGAGCCTGCCAAAGCTCTGATGCCCCCCCCCCTTTTGTTTGCAAAAAACCAACCCATTTTTTGCTCATTTTGTGCCCCCCCCAGCCCCCAGGAGCGGTTTACAAGCCTCCCAAAGCTGTGCATGCCCTTTTTTCGCAAAAAACACGTGCAGAATGCAAAAACCACTTTAAAAAAAATTACCTCTTCAAAATCATGGTGCTTCTTATACTCCGGTGCATCTTATAGTCTGAAAAATACGGTAGTACCCATCCTCAACTGAAACACTTCCATTGGGAGATGAAGACCTTGCCACAGCTTGTAGCTATCACCCTTCGATGTATGTTACGACCGCGTGGCTCACATTCTTACAAATCACACACACTTTTTTTCCCCAAAATAAAACCACAAAGGTCTCCTGGCATGGAAAGATTAACCAACTCGTATTTTAAATTAACCATAAACAGGAGGATGCAGAAGAGAATGGGTTTTTGGGGGGGGAGGGGGTTGTTTTTATTGTGGCCCATAGGGAGACACAAACTGGAACACGAACCTGTATAGCTGACCCAAGTCCAGGCCCATCCAAAGGACGGACCAGCAATTATCTTGATGTCTCCAAGGAAGCCGGAAGAGTTGGACGTGAAGTGTTCCTCAGAACCGATTGTTCTTCCAGCATTGTCATCTGTTTGGAGAGCAGCCATGCCAGATAGGAGGAGGACTCAAAGGAGGAATCAGCCTAGACTCTCTACATCAACACAAAGAGGGCTAGGTCTGACCCCACCTCTGAATTCCGTAAAAGCTTTGTCTGGTCTTTTCCCAGGCGAAAGCTGCCCGTCTTGAGAGATTCCCGTACTATAGGCAGAGAACAACAAAGTAACTAGTTTCAACTCTACACATAGAGCTCCAGTTGTTAGTGCCTGACGTTGCCCCACTGTTGCAGGTGGCCAAGACCTCGCCTGGCCATGCGCTTCAATGCATCAGAAATCTACCCTCACCCCTTCACCCCATATCTGTGATGATGAACCTATGGCATGTGTGCTGGAAGTGACACAGAAAGCCATCTCTCCGGGCATGTGAGTTGTCATCCATTGCTCTTCCGGGTTCTGGCCAGCTGGTTTTCATGTGCGTGGGAGACCCGGAAATCGGAAGCATGGCTGCCCAGTGCGCAATCTTGCCAGCGCAGGAATGGGCACTGGGGGGGGGGCCCTGCTCTTCCTGTTTCCGGCACACCCGTGCGCTCCTGTTTTGGGACTTGGTGCCGAAAAGGTTCACCAACACTTTCCTACATGTACAGTCACCATCGAGATGAATGCATTTATTTATTTATTAAATATAATTCACACAACGCCATACTTCCTGGCCTAAGTGGCTCCGAGTGGCTTGCAACATTAATAAACGCAAATCGAAGCCCAGGTTAAAAACAAAGAGCCAAGCACAAAATTAAAACGTCCAAGTTAAAAAAAATAAAAATGGGTTAAAATTCGGAAGATTAAAAGGCTAACAAGCCACCATCCATCTCCAGGGCTGCGTCACACAAACCTCTCTCCCTCCCAACCCATGCTTATTGGCAAAACCAGGTCTTCACACTGGAAACTCAGCAGTGGGGACTGACCTCTGTGATGGGGGGGGGAGGTAAGATATTCCAAAGCAGGGGTCACCAACCGTTTGGACCTCAGGGACTATTACATTCATAATTTTAAATCCCATGGACCACTGATACGATTTTTTTAAAAAAAAAATAGTATTTAGTGCAATGTAAAAAATGAAAATAATTTTTCGGGGGACTACCAAAAAATTTTTTCACGAACCACCAGTGGTCCATGGACCACCAGTTGGTGACCACTGTTTCAAAGGACTCACCTTAAGCCAGAAGATGAAAGGAAACAGGCTTCAGGCCAGGCCAGACCCACCTTTCTGGGCGAAGCCCTCCCTGGATTGAGAAGGTACCCTCTACCTGAATTCATCCATCACCTGTCCTGGATGGAAGATAGCTAAAGATGCTGCGTGGCTCCCATCTTCATCCCCTTGGGGCGCGTCTTCTGCTCTCTCCCGGCGGCTTGCACCTTTTCATGATGGTGATGATGATGGAGCTGAAATCTGGTCCCTCCTCCAGATGTGCTTTCCAGCCGGCGTCACATCTGCAGCGCAAAGAGGCTGCTTGTGGCCATTAGCAGCTGGGATGGAGGAGAAGGACCAGGAGGAGGAAGAGGAGGAGGAGATGCTGGGAGGGGGGCAGAAAAGCGCCCCGCTTGGCTCCAAAACAAGGCGTCTCTTCGCCTTCCTCCACCCACGCGTGTTCCTTGCGCGTCAGCGGGGAGGAGCTCAGCCGGCGCTCCGTGCCCGCCTCCTCCTCCTTCTCCTCCTCCTCTCTTCTTCCCTCCCACCTTCCCTCCCCGCCTAGTGCCGGAGAGCCGGGATGGCAACGGAGTCGGCACCCGTCGGAGGAGAAGCGGCGGCGGCGGAAAAGAGGAAGCCCGGAGCGCTGCGAGCCTGAGCCAAAGTAAGACCCACCGAGCGAGCCATCAAGCCGGCGGGGCGGCCTGGCTCCTGCAGCCGGACTTGGCTGGCTTTGTCCAGCCGCCCCTCCCTCCTTCCCTCCCTCCTTCCTTCCCTCCCCCCCCTCCTCCAGTGTGTGCATTTTGTTCTCCGTCTTCGTGTGCAAAAAGCCCCGCTCTCTCTCTCTCACACACACCTCACTTTGCAAAGCCCCCCCCCTTTCTTCCTGCCCGTCAAAAACCCCCGGAGGTCTCTTCCACCCCCACCCCGGTTGTGCCTTCTCCTGGCCACTGTGCAAATAGCCCTGGTCCCTGCAGTCTCTCTCTCTTTCTCTTTCTCTCTCTCTCTCTCTCTCTCTCTCTCTCTCTCTCACACACACACACACACTTCACTTTGCAAAGCCCCCCCTCTTTGCCCTTCTCTCTCTCTCTCTCTCTCTCACACACACACACAGACACACACACACACATACACACACACAGACTTCACTTTGCAAAGACCCCCCTCTCTGCCCTTCAAAGACCCCCCCCGGGGAGGGCTGTCTCTGCCACCACCACCCAGGTTTGCGCCTTCCCCTACCCAGGTTGCCTCTCCCTAATTTCCTTGTGCAATTTCCCTCCCCCCCCCTCCTCTGTCTGTCTTAAGACCACCCTGCCCACTCTCTCTCTCCCCCCCCTTCCTTCCTTTTCTCCTTTGCCCGACCCTCCCCGGCTACAGCCCTTGTGCAGGGGCTCCCGGGAGCCCCTTCCCCACCTCTGGCTGACTGGAGCCGTAGTAAATATTATGAAGAAGAGTATGAATCACGCACCCTGGCGAATGACATCACCCTCTTTCCCTCCCTAGGCAGAAAGCATCTCCTTTGCTTTTCCAACCAGCCTGCCTCTTGGGCATCTTTGGGGTGGGGTGCTTGGGGGTTAGGGGCTTGCGTCTGCTTCCTTGGCCTGTCTGGAGACCAAAACGGGGGTGGGTGAAGAAACGGGGGGGGGGGGGGACGTTTGGGTTTCATAACACAAAGGCAGCAGCGTGGTGGAAGGCCTCTGTGCCCAGCCTAAAGAGCTCCATCCGCAGGTAAGATGGTTTTCGTGCCCCAGAGTTGATGCTTCCTTGCCCTCCACAGGAGCTACGCTAGTAGGTTGGCAGACATGATGGCCTTAGAGTCGTAGCAGCCCCTTTGGTGTTATGCCAGGCCTTTCTTTGATTTGGGGTGGGTTACGGAGGGGGGGGGGGGCGTCTCATCCTTAAAGGGGCGGCCGTTGACCTGCAAGCAATGAGCTGGAGAAGTTTTATGCGGGCACCTAGATCTTAAGGCCAATTCTCGGCTGGGTCTTGAGAAGACCTCTACTGCTTTGGAAAGGCAGATGAGCTGGCTTGACACATTGCAATGAGAGGCAGTGGTAGGCGCCATCCATCATTATCCTTTATCTGCAGGGTTTTTTTTTTTTTTTTAATGTCACAACGCACCAGGCAAACCGCATCTTCTTTCCCACTCCTCGTGCTGTGTCGAGTGGCTGGGTGGGACCCCGGGAGATGTGGCTTGCGACGGACAGTTCTGGGTCTGCCATTACCGCCAAGCGGCCCAGTTACTATAGTTTCCACACAGACCAATTGGCTACGACAAAACGGCTTTGAAAACACAAAAAGGTGGGCATCCAGCTGGCGTTGACCTGCTTTAGAAAGCAGCTTTCTCCGTTGCTAAGAGTTTGAGCCAGATCTCTCCTGGGCTTAGGCACGGAGGCTCTGCAATTGAGGTCAAATGAGGGAAGCTGCCGGGGTGGGGTGGGGGGAGGCGTAGGTGGAAGGGCAGGGACTCAGCTGGCTTCCCACATGTTCCACTGAACAGGATTTGGCTAGCATGTGTTTGATGGATTGTGTGAACCAAATCAGCTGGGTTAAGAAGCTCACATGTAGTAAGGGGGGGGGGGAAAGCAAGTAAAAAAAAATGCATAGCAATTAAAGTATTGAAGCGGGCAAGAGATGATGGATAGATGATTTCTTTTTATTCTTGTTTTCTTATTTGCTTTTCTTTATCTCTCTCCTTTTTTAGGTAGGCGACATGACTAGAAGTTAGGTAGGGTAGAAAGAAAACGGTTTTGTTAATAAAGGATGACATAATTAAAAGTTAGAATAAGAGATAGAAATAAGAGAAAGGGGGAATATTAATGTATACATTTTTTTATAATAAAATAAGAGCAATAATAACAGAAAAAATGGAAGGATTGAATAATGACAGACTGCAACTTAATGTAAATATGTATTACTATTAGAAATATACGTTGGTTGAATGCAACAATTATGATTAATTTTATTAGTTTATTTGTATTAGAACAGGGATGGCTAACCTTTTAGGGCGTGGGCACACATGCTCATCCACACTGCGTTAGCATGTCTGCACCAGTGGTGGGATTCAGCCGGTTCACACCTATTCGGGAGAACCGGTTGGTAACTTTCTAAGAGATTCAGAGAACCGGTTGTTGGAAGAAATCTCCTTTTGTTTTTTTCCCACTTTACAGGGCTAATCCTGTAAGGAAGGCACGAAGGAAACATTCTGGTGTTGTTTCTAGCCTCCTCTTTATTGCCCTGCTTATAGAAACTGCCTCTTCGGTTAACCCTTACGACATTGTAACGGCTAAGGCAAAGCGCCCATCGACGTGAGTGACATTGAGTTGGCCCCACCCACCCAGTCGCATGTCCACCAAGCCATTTCTACCCAGCTGGTTATTAGGGCAGAGGACCAGTTGTTAAATTATTTGAATCCCACCACCAGTCTGCACCCATAATGCAATGCATGCATGACCCCATGTGCACCCCATGCATGCGCCCCCTTGTGTGGGCCTCCCCATGCCCCATTTTGGCCAGGAAGGCCCCCTGAACCAATCTGGGAGCCAAAATAGGGCGTGGGGGCCATGTCCCCCCCCAAATGCAATGCAAGCAACCCCCGTGCATCCCCACACATATGTGGCAGAGACCCCAAAACCAGCTGGCCTCTGGGAGATGCGCACGCATGCACAGTGGGGCTGGGGCGATGGCTGGCGTGTCCACAGAGAGGGCTTTGCATGGCACGTGTGGCACATGTGCCATAGGTTCACCATCACAGTATTAGAATGTATGACCCCCAGGTGCCACACTGTTCACACATTGATATGTTTGTAAAAAGAAAAAAGCATGACTTAGGGTTGGGCCAACACCCTCTTTGCTTCACACCTTATTTTTTTGGGGGGGGGGGTGTTCTGTTTTGAATCCAACTACATGTACTCTTCGACGTACGACCACAGTTGCGCCCAACATTCATGTGGCTAATCGTGGCATTACTTAGATGGGTTTTGCTCCATGTTACGATGTTGCTCCATGTTACGACCGTTCTTGCCACTGTTGTTCAGTGAATCCCTGCGGTTAGTTAAGCTAGTAACAGGGTCGATCAATGGGCCTGGCTTCCCCCATGGACTCTGCTTGTCGGAAGGCCGCAAAAGGAGATCCTGTGACCCCAGGACGCTGCAACCGTCATAAATATGAGTCAGCTGGTCAGCGTCCAAATTTTATACAGGTGACTATGGGGAGGCTGCAATGGTCGCAAGGGCGAAAAATGGTCATAAGCCACTTTTTTCAGTAGCGTTGTAACTTTGGACAGTCACTAAACAAATGGTCGTAAGTCAAGGACTGCCTGTAATTGTGTCATATTCCATAGTCAACCTACAAATACTTTCTTAGAGTCACTTGAATCTCCAAAAATGGGGTGGCACAAAATTGAGGTAAGAATAGAAAAGAGTAGAGTAGAGTAGAATAAAGAATAGAAGAGAGTAGAGTAGAGTAGAATAAAGAATAGAAGAGAGTAGAGTAGAATAAAGAATAGAAGAGAGTAGAGTAGAAGAGATTATAGAATAGAGTAGAATAAAGAATAGAGTAGAATAGAGTAGAGTAGAATAATGACTAGAAGAGAGTAGAGTAGAATAAAGAATAGAATAGAAGAGAGTAGAGTAGAATAAAGAATAGAAGAGAGTAGAGTAGAGTAGAATAAAGAATAGAAGAGAGTAGAAGAGATTATAGAATAAAGTAGAATAAAGAATAGAGTAGAATAGAGTAGAGTAGAATAATGACTAGAAGAGAGTAGAGTAGAATAAAGAATAGAATAGAAGAGAGTAGAGTAGAATAAAGAATAGAAGAGAGTAGAAGAGAAGAGAGTAGAATAGAGTAGAATAAAGAATAGAATAGAGTACAGTAGAGTAGAATAAAACTAGAATAGAAGAGAGTAGAGTAGAGTAGAGTAGAGTGAAATAGAATAAAGAATAGAGTGAAATAGAATAGAATAGAATAGAAAAACTAGAATAGAAATGGTCGCTAGTCAAGGACTGCCTGTAATTGTGCCCTATTCCATAGTCAACTACAGATACTTTCTTAGTCACTTGAGTCTCCAAAAATGGTGTGGCACACAATTGAGGTAAGAATAGAATAGAGTAGAACAGCGAATCAAGAATAGAGTAGAGTAGAATAGAATAGAATAGACTCAGCTGGAAGGGACCTTGGGGGTCTTCTAGTCCAGCTCAAGCAGGAGAACCTATACCATTTCATGAAGGAATCATTGTTTTCTTCTGATGAGCCTTAACTCACTTCTGTCCATGAGCCCTAGTGGGTGGGAGTGGAGTTGGGGTAAGGGGGAATGATTAGGAAGTCCTTTGGTTCCAGCTTATCCCAAGAGGGATCTGGTGGTCCTTCTCTGCCATTCATTGATCATGGTCTTGAGTTGGTTACCTAGCAGAACTTCTGGTCCTATTGACACCAGCTTCAGTGGCAAAAGACAGGGTGGATTTCCTGTTTCCTATGCTGAAATCTTGCATTGTAAATAGTACAGCCCGTTTTTTTATTAGATATATGAGCTATTTCCTCCACTCCCCCATCCAGATCTGCCACCATCCCTGATTTTCTCCAGATTATATTTATTCATTTGCTAATTACTCGCATCTTTACAAAAAAACCAACAACCTCAATATATCCAACATAACTTCCTCCTGCTATTTTTTCTACAACAACAACTCCGGGGGAGACCAGCTCAAACCCACCCAGCTGTCTTTCATGGCTAAATCTGGATTTGAACTCATGGTCTCCCGCTTTCTATCCCAGTGCCTTAACCACTATTTTTAAGTTTTTTATTTTCCCCTTTCAAATTCATTCACAAATATACATCCTTATAATTGCTATTTAACATTTGTCTATTCATCTTTAGTCTCTATAATTATTTTTACAAATATATATATAATACAGTTTGGATCACTTTCTTGCCACCCCGTGCCTCCATCTTATTTTACAACAACCTTGCTCCTTCTATCTTTTCAACCTCCCTTCTCTACCTTCTTCTTTCCTTCCTCCTTTCTTCTTCCCCTCTCTTTCCCCCCTCCTCTTCTCTTCTCTTTTCCTCCTTCTTACCCTCTCTCCTACTCTTAATTCCCCTCCCTTATGTCCTCTGCTTTATCCTTTCTTCCTTTCCCTCCTCATCCTTCCTCCTTTCTTCTTTCCCTCTCTTCCCCTCTCTTTCCCCCACTCTTCCTCCCTTCTCTTCCTCTGCGTTACCCTTTCTTCCTTTCCCTCCTCCTCCTTCCTCCTTTCTTCTTCCCCTCTTTCCCTTCTCCTCCTCCCTTCTCCTCCTTTTTACCTCCTCTCCTACTCTTAATTCCCCTCCCTTATGTCATCTGCTTTATCCTTTCTTCCTTTCCCTCCTCATCCTTCCTCCTTTCTTCTTCCCCTCTCTTTCCCCCACTCTTCCTCCCTTCTCTTCCTCTGCGTTACCCTTTCTTCCTTTCCCTCCTCCTCCTTCCTCCTTTCTTCTTCCCCTCTCTTTCCCCCACCCCTCCTCTCTTCTTCTCCTCCTCCTTCTTACCCCCTTTCCTCCTCTTAATTCCCCTCCCCTACTCCCTCTGCCTTACACTTTCTTCCTTTCCCTCCTCATCCCCCCTCCTTTCCGTTGTTGCCCTTGCTTAATTACTTCCTCTGATGGGTTCTCAGGGTGGCATTTCAGCAATCGCAACTTTATATTTTCAGTAAATCCAAACAGTACTTAGACGCTAGCCAAACATTCAAACCAGTTTTCTTGACTTGTTCCGGAAGTGTTAGGTGCCATAAAAAAGAATATAATGTAACTGGCACTTCTAGCATGTGAAGTGTACAGATTTGTTCAAGAGCCTCTTCTTCTTTGGATTACATATTCACCTTGCGTTTTCTTTTAAGGGTGCTTCCATTAAAAAATTGGCATTAAAACACTATTCTTAAAAAAAAACACACCCTGATATTATACAGTCTGGGGGGGGGTGGGCAGGGATTAAAAAAAATATACATGGACGCAATGAGAATTACTTCTTGTATTTTTTTAAAGCTCAATGAGTAAGCTGTTATCTGGGAATCGCTTTGTGATCATAAAGGTAAAAGGTAAAGGTTCCCCTGCATATGCGTGCTAGTCGTTCCTGACTCTAGGGGGCGGTGTTCATCTCCGTTTCAAAGCCAAAGAGCCAGCGCTGTCCGAAGACGTCTCCGTGGTCATATGGCCGGTATGACTAAATGCCGAAGGCGCACGGAACGCTGTTACTTTCCCATCAAAGGTGGTTCCTATTTTTCTACTTGCATTTTTAACATGCTTTCGAACTGCTAGGTTGGCAGAAGCTGGGACCAAGTAGCGGGAGCTCACTCGGTTACGCGGTGCTAGGGATTCAAACCGCCGACCTTTCTGATCAACAAGCTCAGCGTCTTAGCCACTGAGCCACAGTTTGTGATCATAAAGGCCCCCACATTTTATGATTTGTTTTTCCTTCATCAAGTGGACTTAGAACAGAAGCCTGTTTATTTTTTGGTTCCTGAATTCTGATCACTTGAGGTCACAAACAGCCTTGCTTGGGAGTTCCTGGTTTTAAGGTTTATCTCTGTAATCTGCAGGCTTTACATCTTTCCAGCCACGTGGTTAGAAAGTTTTGTAAACAAACCTCTTCTGATAGGTACTTCTCAGGAATCAGTATTCTGATTCCTCCTGAATCTCAATCTTGTTGTAGTTTTCAGCAGGTTGGTTTTAAATGGTTTTCTGCCTCTGGCTTGAAGCATGGAGTTCCCTTTTTACGTGACCCGACAAAAGCGCGAACGTCAAAAGTGCGCCGACAAAAGCGCGGCACTAAAAACGCGATGTCAAAAGCGCACCGACAGAAGCGCAATTTAAGTTAAGGTAAGGTTTAGGGTTAGGATTAGGTTTAGGGTTATTTTTAGGGTTATTTTTAGGGTTAGGTTACAGCGTGCTTCTGTTGGCGCGCTGTTGTCGGTGCGCTTCAGCGCTCATTCGTCTGCGCAATTTTGTCGGCGCGGTTTTGTCACCGCGGTTTAGTCAGCCGCGCTTTTGTCGTTCGCACATTTGTGGTGGAACCCCCTTTTTATCCGTCTTCTTTAAAAATTGACAACATGGGACATTTTTGCTCTTTGGACAATAGAATAACAAAGTTGGAAGGGATCTTGGAGATCTTCTAGTCTAACCCCCAATTCAGGCAGGAAGCCCTATACCATTTCAGACAAACGGTTTTCCAATTTCTTCTTTAAAACTTCCAGTGTTGGAGCATTCACAACCTCTAGAGGCAAGTTGTTCCACTGATTCATTGTTCTAACTGTCAGGAAATTTCTCCTTAGTTCTAGGTTGCCTCTCTCCCAGATTAGTTCCCATCCATTGTTTCTGGTCTGTCCTTTGAGCGCTTTGGAGAATAGCTTGACTTCTTTGTGGCAGCCCCTGAGATATTGGAACACTGCTATCATGTCTCTCCTACTCCTTCCTTTCATTAAACTAAAGGTAAAGGTTTCCCTCGGACATACGTGCTAGTCATTCCCAACTCTAGGGGGCAGTTCGCATCTCTGTTGCAAAGCTGAAGAGCCAGCGCTGTCCAAAGACGTTTCCATGGTCATGTGGCCGGCATGACTAAACGCCAAAGACGCATGGAGCGCTGTTACTTTCCCACCAAAGGTGGTTCCTATTTTTCTACTTGCTTTTTAACTGCTAGGTTGGCAGAAGCTGGGACAAGTAATGGGAGCTCACTCCGTTATGCAGCGCTAGGGATTCGAGCCGCTGAACTGCCGACCTTTCTGATCGACAAGCTCAGCATCTTAGCCACCGAGCCACCGCGTCCCCCTTCATTAAACTAGACATACCCAATTCCAGCAACCGGGGATATCAAGAGGAAAAGGGGAAGTCCATCCCCACTTCCTCAACCATCAACTTCTCTCCTTCAGCTGCTTGCCAGGACTGAGGCTTGGAGAGCCACTTTTCAGCAACAAATGGTGCTGAATCATGAACGGGAAATGAAAATTGCTATCTGCAGGAATACATATATAGAAAACCGGCTTTACTGGCCTCATGACAGGAAAGGTAATTTGCTGTTCTTTCCCAAAGCTGTTTTTTTTTTAAAAAAAAAAAAGTTTTTTTTTAATTCTCTTACATACAATTATGGGATACATTCACATAGTTATTCTTCTTCTTTGTATTTGTCATTCTTATACATTTGTTATTTCATTATACAGTTTGGGTTGCTTTATTTACCAACCCTTCTGCCTGTTGTAACACCACCTTATTTCCCCTTTCTTTTCTCCCTCCCTCCCATCTCTACTTCCTTCCTTCCTCCTCTCCTTCCCCTTCCTTCTTCCCTTCCCTTTCTCCTATTCTTCCCCTTCCTACCCTCTCTCCTCTTTCTCTCCATTCCATCCTTCTCTCCTTCCCCTTCCTTCTTCCCTTCCCTTCCTCCTACTCTTCCTCTTCCCCTTCCAACCCTCTCTCCTCTTTCTCTCCGTTCCATCCTCCTCTCCTTCTCCTTCCTTCTTCCCTTCCCTTTCTCCTACTTCTACTCTTCCTCTTCCCTTCCCCTTCCTACCCTCTCCCCTTCTCTTTCTCTCCTTTCCACCTTCCTCTCCTTACCTCTTTCTTCCTTCCCTCCTCTTCCTCTCGTCCTCTCCCTTTCTTTTTCTGTTGTTATAGGTGTCTCTTTCAAATCTCAATTTTTGTTTTCTTGTTTCCAAAAGCTCTTATTGTGCATTGTTTAGAAAGGATCTTTCTTTCTTTCTTTCTTCCTTCCTTCCTTCCTTCCTTTCCTTTCCTTTCCTCCCTCTTTCCCTTTCCCCTCCCCTCCCCTTCCTTTTCCTTTCTGTTTTCCTCCCCTTCCCTTTCTCCCACAATCAAAACATGTGAAGAAGAGTTGCAGAAATTTGGGTAAAGCTAGTTTAATGAAAAGAAGGATTGGAGGCAGCATGATAGCAGCCTTCCGATATTTGAGCTGCTGCCACAAAGAAAAGCGGGGTGAACCCATTCTCCAAAGCACCTGAAGGCAGAGCAAGAAGCAATGGACGGAAAATAATCAAGAAGAGAAGCAACCTAGAAACAAGGAGAAATGTCCTGACCAATGAGCCTTGAACAGAGAAGGACTAGGGGAGACATGATAGCACTGTTCCAATATTTGAGAGGATGCCACAAAGAAGGCAGGGTCAATTTAATTTCCAAAGCGCCAGGGGGGGCAGGACCAGAAACAATGGATGGAAACTAATCAAAGAGAGAAGCAACCTAGAATTAAGGATAAACTTCCTAACAGTGAGGACAGTTAACCAGGGGAACAGAAGTTCCCTTCAGAAATCGTGGGTGCTCCATCCCTGGAGGTTTTTAAGAAGAGACTGGACAGTCACTTGTCTGGAATGGTATAGGTTCTCCTGCTTGAGCAGTGGGCTGGACTAGAAGACCTCTAAGGTCCCTTCAAGGTCTATTTGGCTTGATTGGTTGATTGATCAGTGGAATGGTTGCCTCCAGAAGTTGTGAGTGCTCCATCACTGGAGGTTTTTAAGAAGAGACTGGACAGCCACATATCTGAAATAATGTAGGTTCTCCTGGTTGAGTAGTGGGCTGGACTAGAATAACAATAGCAATAGTAGTTAGACTTATATACCGCTTCATAGGGCTTTCAGCCCTCTCTAAGCGGTTTACAGAGTCAGCATATCGCCCCCAACAATCTGGGTCCTTATTTTACCCACCTCGGAAGGATGGAAGGCTGAGTCAACCTTGAGCCGGTGAGATTTGAACAGCCGAACTGCAGAACTGCAGTCAGCTGAATTAGCCTGCAGTGCTGCATTTAACCACTACGCCACCTTGGCTCCTCCAAGGTCCCTTCCAGCTCTGTTCTGGTTGATTGATTGGTTGGTTGATCAGTGGAATGGTTGCCTCCAGAAGTTGTGGGTGTTCCATCACTGGAGGTTTTTAAGAAGAGACTAGACAGCCACTTATCTGGAATGGTATACGGTCTCCTGCTTGAGCAAGGGGTTGGACTAGAAGACCTCCAAGGTCCCTTCCAACTGTATTATTCTGTTATTTACACTTTAGGGCAATGCATGCAATAGCTGGCGTGTTTGGAATCGTGACCCGTCAAAACCACGCTCGACTAAGCCGCGCCCAATTAAACCGCGTCGATGATGTCATCAACATGGCGACAACAGCCAGCGCGGAGAAAGAAGGGCGCTTTAAATAGCGCTTTGAAAGCAAGCCGATTCAACTTAAGGTAAGGGTTAGCTTTAGGGTTAGGTTAGGGTTAGCTTTAGGGTTAGCTTTAGGGTTAGGTTAAGGGTTAGGGTTAGCTTTAGGGTTAGGTTAAGGGTTAGGATTAGGTTTAGGGTTAGGTTAAGGGTTAGGATTAGGTTAAGGGTTAGGTTTAGGGTTAGGGTTAGGTTTAGGATTAGGTTTAGGGGGGTTAGGGTTAGGTTTAGGGGTTAATTTTCGGTTTAGCGTTTACAGCGTGCTTCTGTCTCCGCACTGTTGTCGCCCTGTTGATGACGTCAGCTACGCGGTTTAGTCGGACGCAGTTTAGTCGAGCGCGGTTTTGTGGTGGAACTGTTTGGAATGGACCCATGGGTATTCCAAATGCTGTAGATTCAGAGCCAGTAGTGGCCAGGGTGGAGTTTGGCTCCATTGAGGGTGCCTGGGCGTACTCAGGACGAGAAGAGAAGAGGCGCCTTCAGGAGATCTCAGGAGAACTTCAACTGAAGTCCCTTGCCTTGTGCAATCAAGCAAACACCTCTAACCACCTGAAGAAGGGGCTGATGAAACAATCAACATTTGAAGAGGAGGAGAAGAGGACTTGAAAAGAGATGTTCTCCCTGGAGAACAGAAAAGCCTTTTGTGTGACGTGAAAAACATTGCTAAATCAAAAGGCAGCCTTAAGAGGGTTTGAGATTCTCCAGAAAGGAATGAATGAGTCTCCATCTTCCCTCCCTCCCACACCTTCTCAGAACTCTTAGATGTCAAGTATCACCAAGCACCCTACTCTTTCAGCCCGTAGCTTCATTGCAAAAGCGCCTCTCAGTCCCCACATTTGGGCTTGCCTGTGCCACTGTAATTTTCCTCTGCTTTCAGTAGCGGAAATTCGGATTATTTTAGGTAAGCCATCTATGGGTTAAGGAGAGAGGAAGGACAGGTTTCTGTACTTTTGGTCAGAATTTCCTAAAGGTTTGGAAGGTGGTTTTTTTCCATGCAACAAGAGCTAGTCCTTGCCTTGCCTTTGCTGCAGGAATAAAGAGTGAATATTTGCTACAGGTGCTAACTGCAGAGGAGAGGAACAACCACCTGCGCAGGTATAGTCCAGTGATGCTTCAAAATATTTTCTTGGCGAATTCTGAATCTCGTCAACCATATAATTGGGGAGCAAAATTTAAATGTATGCCATTTAAACCAGTGGTTTTTTCCCCCCCCCACCAAACCTGACAACTTGCTGGCTGCGGAATCCTGGCTGTTAAAAGCCCAACCATCTTAAAGCTGGCAAGTTTGGAAAACAGTGGTTTAAATCATGCGGATTTTTCTACAAAGTGATCAAAGCAATTATCTGTTCCATGCGCCGTACTCAGCAATAGTGCAGCTTGCTTGGTTTTAGCTTTGGGCCTTGTGGGCAAATGGTTTGTGGCTTACTTTATTGTGTGACTCCAACAAAGTATGGTTTATTGAATAAGCCATGGATCCACAAACTGTGATTTAGTGTGATGCGTGAGTTTAATTTATATAATCATTGGAAACTAAAGAAAAAACAGCGTTTGTGGAATGTGGGGTGTTGGTGATATGCACTGTGGGTATTAAAGAAGACGTAACCATTGAGTTACCATGAATTGATCGATTGATTGATTGATTGATTATATGTCATTAAGTTGTTCTCAACTCCCGGTGATCACATAAATAGATTTTCTCCATGATGATCTCTCACTAACTTGATCCTTCAGTTCTTCTAATGGTGCCCCCATCACCACCGTAGCTTAGTCTCTCAGCCATGCTGCTGGTCCTTAATACTGGCCAAAGGCAGAGCGTTGAACTGGTGTGAGGGGGCATCTTTTTTAGCTTCTTCCCCATCACCTTTTCCAGTTTTGGGTGCAAGAAATCTTGGAGCTGGAGTTCTAGCACTTCCACCAGAAACTCAACCTTTGTTGTTGTTAGTTACGAAGTCGTGTCCGACCCATTGCAACTCCATGGGCAATGTTCATCCAGGCCTTCCTGTCCTCTCCCATCCTCTGGAGTCCATTTAAGCTCACGCCAACTGCTTTGGTGACTCCATCCAGCCACCACCTTCTCTGTTGTCCCCTTCTTCTTCTGCCCTCCATCGTTCCCAGCATGAGGCTCTTCTCCAGGAAGACCTTCCTTCTCATTAGGTGGCCAAAGTACTTGAATTTCCTTTTCAGGATCTGGCCTTCTAAAGAGTAGTCAGGGTTGATCTCCTCTAGGACTGACCGGTTGGATGGCCTTGCAGTCCAAGGGACTCGCAGGAGTCTTCTCCAGCACCAGAGTTCAAAGGCCTCCATTCTTTGGCACTCAGCCTTCCTTATGGTCTAACCTTCACAGCCATCTATTGCAACTGGGAAAACCATAGCCTTGACTAGATGCAGTTTTGTTGGCAGGGTGATGTCTCTGCTTTTTAGTATGCTGTCTAGATTTGCCATAGCCTTCCTCCCCAGGAGCAAGCCTCTTTTAATTTCTTGGCTGCAGTCCCCATCTGTGGTAATCTTGGAGCCCAGGAAAATAAAATCTGTCACTGCCTCCGCACTGTCACTCAATACCTGTAAAGTGAAAATTACAGAGCTGCTTTTATGCAAACCTTCTTCTTACACCACCCTCTCTGCATTACAGTCTGCATTTAATCTGCATTATTCATCTTTGGTTATTAATGAAGGAGTTTAAACAAAGGTATTTGCATAATTCATAAAGGTAACGGAATCCTGCTTTTTCTAAGTGTGCTGTCTAGATTACCCTTGGTTTGTGTTAAAACTGTCTGGCTCCTGAGCTAAAAAATAAATAAAAATGTGTCTTTTGTAGCCTGGGGGTATATTTGCATAATTCCTTAATAAACTTCTTTGGTCTCTATCTCAGGCATCTCCAAACTTGGCAATTTTGAGATTTGTGGACCAACTCCCAGAATTGCTGGCTAAGGAATTCTGGGACTTGAAGTCCACAAGTCTTACAAATTGCCAATTGTAGAGACCCCTACTCTACCACTTCAAGAGGATTCAAATGGTTTTTTTTATAGGACCTGTAAAAAAGCAAGGAGAATGTCTAGAATTCAAGCCAGAATTATTTTTATTAGGTATTATTACAGAAGGCTATAACGAAGGGTCAATACAGCTAATATTTCACATCTGAACAGCAGCGAGAATGGTGCATGCACAGCAATGGAAAAGTAAAAACACCCCTCCAGAAAAGGAGATAATAAGGAAGATATTAACATACGCAGAAATGGATAAACTAATGTTACAGTTAAAAAACAAAGGAGAGACAGAATATTATGACACATGGAATAGATTTTATCAAGGGCTGGAAACATGAAGTGGGAGTCGTAACACAAAAGAATTTAGGCTAAGTAGACTTGAAATGAGAGATTATATATGAATTAGAATGAATACGTTAGTCAAAGTAATTGTATAAGACTAGCACTCAGGGACACGGTGGCTCAGGGGCTAAGACGATGAACTTGTCGATCAGAAAGGTTGGCAGTTCAGCAGTTCGAATCCCTAGCGCCGCATAACGGAGTGAGCTCCCATTACTTGTCCCAGCTTCTGCCAACTTAGCAGTTCGAAAGCACATAAAAAATGCAAGTAGAAAAATAGGAACCACTTTTGGTGGGAAGGTAACAGTGTTCCATGTGCCTTCAGCATTTTGTCATGTCGACCACATGGCCACGGAGACATCTTCGGACAGCGCTGGCTCTTTGGCTTTGAAACGGAGATGAGCACCGCCCTCTAGAGTCAGGAACGACTAGCACACATGTGCGAGGAGGACCTTTGCCTTTAGCACTGTGTATGTGGTATATATGCTATTTGTCTCGCATTTTGGTTTCTATGGCGGATAAAACGCCAGGACCGTCACACTGTGTTCGATAGACTTATTTGTAAATAATATTAATATATTTTTTGAAAAAAGAGGGTTCAAATGGGATTTTGCCTCCCTACATTTTCCCCCCTCTAAGTTCCTGTTTCTCCAAGTCTCGTCCTTCCTTGCATGAGACAAAATCATAAAATCAGGTATAGTTCCCTGTTTAACCACTGGTATGGCTTATGATCATAATACTGGGCTCACGTATGGTCATAAATCATGAACCAACGGTAACTAGGTGATCAGAATAGATCCAATCTGTTTAACCACTGCCGTAGCTTTTGTGTACAGCGTAAAGGAATTGAGCCACATTCAGAGAAAGGCAAGATCTGATAAGTCTTTTTTTTTTCAACAGGACTTTTGTCCTTTGACAAAGAGCAAATAATATTTGTGTATTTCAACTTGCTAGGATGGTTCACTGAAAGTGACTCTTCTGGAAAAGCAGGATTTTAACACCCCAAGCCGGCCATAAATTATGGCATTCGCATACCTCAAAACTTATTTTTGTCAACAACAATATAACAGAGTTGGAAGAGAGCTTAATATTAGGCCAATCGTCAAGACTCAAACGATATCCCAATCAAACAACGGCCAGCTTGCCTTCAGTAGTTGTAGGTGCTACATTGCTGGAGATTTTTAAGAAAAGATTGGACAGCCATCTCGCTACAATAGCGTAGGGTCTTCTGCTTGAGCAGGGGATTGGATTAAAACAGCGGTCTCCAACTGGGGGTCCATGAGAAAATTTGGGTGGTCCACAGAAAAGTCATTTGCATTTTTTATATTGCACTAAATCAGGGGTCCTCAAACTACGCCCCCTGGGATGGATACGTGCAATGAACGCTTGTGTTGCTGCCGAATTCTCTCCCCTTTTGGGGTCTTTTTGTGCGGGTCAGAGGGGGGCAGAAATTCTGACTTGGGGTCTGCTTCAGCCTCCTGGTGGGGGGCTTTGGGCGAAGGCTGGAGGGAAGCGCCACTGGTGGCGAAGAGCCGGAGGGCCTCGTTCCAGTGGGACAGCATCATGGCCTGGAACTGGCTGACCATCTTAAGGACAACCTATATGTCTTCCCCCCTGAGTGAAGGTGATTTGTGACCCTGCATCAAATAGGGGGCATTTTAATTATTTGGGTATTTCCTCTGTGTGATCCATTTGCTTTACAATGTGTTCTTCCTTTACTTGGTTCCCTGATGCAATTTGAAATGGTTGCATATTGGTTTGACTTGCTTTGAGGTGCTAATAAATGAAATAAGTTAGGTGGAGGTTGGAAAGGGAGGGAGGGAGAATGAAGATCACAAAATAGGTAGGAAGGTTAATGGGAAGAGATGGGTTGGTGGGCAGGTAGGTTGAATAGCAAGCAGGAAGGCTCAGTGACTAAGACGCTGAGCTTGTTGATCAGAAAGGTCGGCAATTCGGCGGTTCGAATCCCTAGCGCCATATAATGCAGTGAGCTCCCGTTATTTGTCCCAGCTTCTGCCAACCTAGCAGTTCGAAAGCACGTAAAAAATGCAAGTAGAAAAATAGGAACCACTTTTGGTGGAAAGGTAACAGCATTCCGTGTGCCTTCAGCATTTAGTCATGTTGACCATATGGCCACGGAGACATCATCGGACAGCGCTGGCTCTTCGGCTTTGAAACAGAGATGAGCACCGCCCTCTAGTGTCGGGAACAACTAGTACATATGTGCGAGGAGGACCTTTGCCTTTAGCACTGTGTATGTGGTATATATGCTATTTGTCTTGCACTTCGGTTTCTATGGCGGATGAAACGCCAGGACCGTCACACTGTGTTCGATAGACTTATTTGTAAATAATATTAATATATTTTTTGAAAAAAGAGGGTTCAAATGGGATTTCGCCTCCCTACATTTTCCCCCATCTAAGTTCCTGTTTCTCCAAGTCTCGTCCTTCCTTGCATGAGACAAAACCATAAAATCAGGTACAGTTCCCTGTTTAACCGCTGGCATGGCTTATGACCATAATACTAGGCTCACTTATGGTCATAAATCATGAACCAACGGTAAGTAGGTGATCAGAATAGGTCCAATCTGTTTAACCACTGCCGTAACTTTTGTGTACAGCGTAAACAAATTGAGCCACATTCAAAAAAAGGCAATCGTACAGATCTGATAAGTCTTTTTTTCAACAGGACTTTGTCCTTTGACAAAGAGCAAATAATATTTGAGTATTTCAACTCGTGAACGACTAGCACATTTGCTAGGAGAGGTGGTCTGGTGGGCAGGTAAGTTGAAAAGTAGGCAGCTTGCTTACGTAGCAGATAGGTAAGCAGGTAGGTTGAAAGGTAGTGGGATAGGCAGGTAAGCCAGTTGGGTGGACAGGCAGGTAGGTGAGATAAGTAGGGAAGTCAGACAGATAATTAGATAGGGTGGCAATAGTTTGCCAACTTCTATAATACTGTGGTAATTCAGTTATTTAGTGTTTTGTTCTGCTACTACCTGTATAATGGGCTTAATAATAAACATATCCATAGCCAGGCAATTTAGCTTAAAGACAGAATTGCACTGCATTGTTAAGAATTTCACAGCTAATTTAATTTGGATGAGTGAGAACAGTGAGTTCTTTCTGTGTTTACCTCTCTAGTTTCAGCGTATTTCAAACACTAATTGATCCACAATGAGTAGAGGGAGAGAGAAACAGAGCCAAGGAACAGGTGAATTGTTGGTGGTAGAATTTGCAATTTTGAGGAGACCACAGTTCTAGTCAAAATTGGCCAACGTGGGTTTTTTTGACGATGGGATTTGTAAAACCAGCCAGATGTAGAAGTTATAGAAAGACACAAAGCAAGATGTGTTTAATGTTTAATGGAAAAAGAAGATATGTATATTTTATGTGGTTTGAATCTTGTCTTGAAAATTTAAAGATGAAGCAAAGTTTCCCAGGGTCATCCACTCCAAATGTGTTTGAAATGCTACTGGTAGTAAAGAAAAAAAAATGTTTTAAAAAGTTTTTAAAAAATTCTGAAGATCAGCTTTGCGGCGTGATCTTCGGAACTTTTAAAAAACTTTTAAAAAGCATTTTGACTACATATTCCGTACCGGTTGCAACGGGATCCAGAACCCACCACTGAGTTCTTCTCAAGTTGCTTAATTGGAGAGAGCCATCTTCTTCAGCAACGAATGCTCTCATTAAATATATAAGCCTGATCCTCTTTTGGCACATAAGTACCAAGAAATTATGCCTCCGGCTTTGAACATAAGCTTCCAGAAACTCTTTGTCTTCCAAATCAGTTGGACTTCAATCTCAGAATTCCTTAGGTGTGTGCTGAGATTCTGAGAGCTGACGTCCAACCCATATGGGAGTTAGGAAAGAACTTCTTTGAAGGACTAGTAGTCCCTTAATGTTGTTTCAGTGAGAGGTGAGACTCCAAATCTCTTACTTTTAATCTCTTTTTCTGGCAGCCAGATTTCTTTCTCAGCTTAACTCCAGGAGTCCTGGATTTTTCAACACGCCTCTCATGGAAAAGAGAAATTAGATCAGTGGCTTGTTTATGTCAGGGTTCCAAGTAATACCCCCCAACGAAAGAAAGAAGACTCCAAGGCTTGACGTTCCTCAAAAAGTTCCATTTTTATTAGAGATGGAGTTTATTTCATTGGTAGTAGGACTTTCCTCCTGGCGTGAGAGATGTTCCTTTGAGCAGGTTGGGTTCCTGCAATCCAGAACAATTGATCTGAGAGGGACTAAAGATGGCCAAAGACCCACCCAACCCCCTCATATCACCTTCAGATGTGAACACGGGATTGTGAAATAAAGATATGGGAGAGTAGAATTGCCTTGTTTACTCATTAGAGGTCTTCTTTACAGCAGTGTTTTCCAACCTTCTCCATTTGAAGGTGGGTGGACTTCAACTTCCAGAATTCTTCAGCTAGTCGGACTGGCTGGAGAATTTTGGGAGTTGAAAGTCCACCCATCTTCAAATGGACAAGGTTGAGGAAGGAAAGAAAACTAAAAAAAAGAAAAGTAAAAGAAAAGAGGGAGGGAGGAAGGAAAGAGATAGATAGATAGATAGATAGATAGATAGATAGATAGATAGATAGATAGATAGATAGATAGAAGGGGCTCCAATCTCCAATTGCATGGTTAGAATTTAAGTGTGAATCGGAAGGAAAGAAGGAAGGAAAGAGAGAAAGGAAGGAAAGAAAGAAAGAAGGAAAGAAAGAAAAGGGCTCCAATTGCATGGTTAGAGTTCCAGTGTGAGTCGGAAGGAAGGAAGGAAGGAAAGGAAAGGAAGGAAAGAAAGAAAAAGAAAGAAAGAAAGAAAGAAAAGGGCTCCAATTGCATGGTTAGAGTTTCAGTGTGAGTCAGAAGGAAGGAAGGAAGGAAGGAAGGAAAGGAAGGAAGGAAAGAAAGAAAGAAAGAAAGGAAAGAAAGAAAAGGACTCCAATTGGATGGTTAGAGTTTCAGTGTGAGTCAGAAGGAAGGAAGGAAGGAAAGAAAGAAAGAATGAAAGAAAGAAAGAAAGAAAGAAAGAAAGAAGAAAGAAAAGGGCTCCAATTGCATGGTTAGAGTTTCAGTGTGAGTCAGAAGGAAGGAAGGAATGAAAGAGAAAGGAAAGAAGAAAGAAAGAAAGAAGAAAGAAAAGGGCTCCAATTGCATGGTTAGAGTTTCAGTGTGAGTCAGAAGGAAGGAAGGAAGGAAGGAAGGAAGGAAGGAAGGAAAGGAAGGAAGGAAAGAAAGAAAGAAAGGAAAGAAAGAAAGAAAAGGGCTCCAATTGGATGGTTAGAGTTTCAGTGTGAGTCAGAAGGAAGGAAGGAAGGAAAGAAAGAAAGAATGAAAGAAAGAAAGAAAGAAGAAAGAAAAGGGCTCCAATTGCATGGTTAGAGTTTCAGTGTGAGTCAGAAGGAAGGAAGGAATGAAAGAGAAAGGAAAGAAGGAAAGAAAGAAAGAAAGAAAGAAAGAAAGAAAGAAAGAAAGAAAGAAAGAAAGAAAAGGGCTCCAATTGCATGGTTAGAGTTTCAGTGTGAGTCAGAAGGAAGAAGAAGGAGAAAGGAAGGAAAGGAAGGAAAGAAGAAAAGAAAAGAAAAAGAAAGAAGAAGAAAGAAAGAAAGAAAGCAAAGAAAAGGGCTCCAATTGATGGTTAGAGTTTCAGTGTGAGTCAGAGGAAGAGAAGGAAAGGAGAAGGAAGAAAAGAAAGAAGAAAGAAAGAAAGAAAGAAAGAAGAAAAGGGCTCCAATTGCATGGTTAGAGTTTCAGTGTGAGTCAGAAGGAAGTAGAATGAAAAGGAGGAAGGAGAAGGAAAGAAGAAAGAAGAAAGAAAGAAAGAAGAAAGAAAAGGGCTCCAATTGCATGGTTAGAGTTTCAGTGTGAGTCAGAAGGAAAGGAAGGAAGGAAAGAAAGAAAGAAAGAAAGAAAGAAAGAAAGAAAGAAGAAAGAAAAGGGCTCCAATTGCATGGTTAGAGTTTCAGTGTGAGTCAGAAGGAAGGAAGGAAGGAAAGAAAGAAAGAATGAAAGAAAGAAAGAAAGAAGAAAGAAAAGGGCTCCAATTGCATGGTTAGAGTTTCAGTGTGAGTCAGAAGGAAGGAAGGAAGGAAAGGAAAGGAAAGAAGAAAGAAAGAAAGAAAGAAAGAAAGAAAGAAAAGGGCTCCAATTGCATGGTTAGAGTTTCAGTGTGAGTCAGAAGGAAGGAAGGAAGGAAAGAAAGAAAGAATGAAAGAAAGAAAGAAAGAAAAGAAAAGGGCTCCAATTGCATGGTTAGAGTTTCAGTGTGAGTCAGAAGGAAGGAAGAAAGGAAAGGAAGGAAGGAAGGAAAGAAGAAAGAAAGAAAGAAAGAAAGAAAGAAAAGGGCTCCAATTGCATGGTTAGAGTTTCAGTGTGAGTCAGAAGGAAGGAAGAAAGGAAAGGAAGGAAGGAAGGAAGGAAAGAAGAAAGAAAGAAAGAAAGAAAGAAAGAAAGAAAGAAAGAAAGAAAGAAAGAAAGAAAAGGGCTCCAATTGCATGGTTAGAGTTTCAGTGTGAGTCAGAAGGAAGGAAGGAAGGAAGGAAGGAAGGAAGGAAAGAAAGAAGAAAGAAAGAAAGAAAGAAAAGGGCTCCAATTGGATGGTTAGAGTTTCAGTGTGAGTCAGAAGGAAGGAAGGAAGGAAAGAGAGAAAGGAAGGAAAGAAAGAAAGTAAAGAAAAGAAAAGGGCTCCAATTGCATGGTTAGAGTTTCAGTGTGAGTCAGAAGGTAGGAATGAAAGAGAGAAAGGAAAGAAAGAAAGAAAGAAAGAAAGAAAGAAAGAAAGAAAGAAAAGAAAAGAAAAGGGCTCCAATTGCATGGTTAGTGTTGTTATCTTGACTTTTTTTTTTAACTCCTCTGTCAGGACAATCCCCTAAAGCAGTGTTTCTCAACCTTGGTCTCCTGAAGTTGGGTGGACCAACTGCCAGAATTCTCCAGCCAAGACATCCTTGGGTGGCCAAGATTGGAAAACACTGCTGTAAAATAAGAGCTCTGCTGAATAACCAAGACAACACACACACACACACACACACACACACACACACACACACACACACGGGTGGGATTGAAAAATATTAGCAACTGGTTCTCTGCCCAGTTGCTGGGTGGGTGTGGCCATGGTGGGCATGGCCTACTCGGCTTCCTGCACCATGGTGGGGGTGGCTGGGTTTCTCCCTCCCCAGGCTCCAGAGGTTTTCCCTGAGCCTCCAGGAGGGTGAAAACAGCCTCCCCAGGCTCCGGAGGCCGTAAACAGGCCAATTTTCGATATTTCCAGTAGGGCCATTTTTCACCCTCCCAGAGCCTCCGCATGGGCCCTACATTTACATGGGCCTTGCAACAACAGTTGGATGCAAAATTAACATCCGGTTCATCTGAACCGGTGCGAACTGCCTGAATCCCACCCCTGCAGGTGATCCATATAAAAAGAGGCAATACTGTGGCCAGCCGTCTTGAGTTTTTTAAATCGCTCCTCCAACAGAAAAGGCAAGAAAAACAGGAGCACCCTCAAGCAGGGATCTCGAGACCAAAGAATAACTGATATGTGTGTAAAAGCCCTCGTCCCACGTCTTAAAAAATGCACTGTTCTCAAAGAGAGGGCTTTGCAACCAGGCAATGCAGAGAAAGCATAGCAAATGCTGGGCACGTTGATTTCCCCCATCCATTCTCTGCTCCACCAGACAGCCGCGTTCCCTGCAAAGGAAGACGATGAAGGAAATACAATATGACCCTTTAGAATTGGCCTGTTGTGTTGTTGCTACTGCTGCTGCAGCTAGAAATATCAGTGAGGCTCACAACGCAAAGCAGGAACTATAGGATCCAGGGACGTGCAGTCACTAGAAGCAAGGGAAGCGGAGCCTCACCACTCTCCTCAGGAAAAGAAAAGAAATTTAAATATATTTTTTAAAATAATTAAAGCCAAGATAGTTGCTACCAGATTCCAGGTCACAGTGGCTTGGTGTCTGCTTAGTGTTAACCAAAGCAGGAGGCGAGAGAACTCGGGGCCTCCTTTCCATAAGGAATTTTTCGCCTTCTAAAAGTTAAGAAAGAGTTAAAAGGCAAAGAAGTTCAGATGGAAAAGAGGCACTAATTCTCCTGCCTCCTGATCTGGAAGCAGCCAATCATGTCTTCTTGAGTACGCTTACGTTGAGCAGGTTATTTCAGAGGGCGCGCTTCAGAGGAGAGAGGAGTGGGGGAGAAGGAGGAGGCTCGCTCTTCACCCCTCCCCAACCTTCCCAGGGTCCAGATTCCCTTCGCTGCAAGCCTTGCTGTCTCTTGCATCCCAAAGGTGGGTGGGTGTGGGAGCTTTGGTGGCCCCAATTCTTCTCTGGGGGGCGGGGGGTGTCTCCTGGGGCTGCTGGCTAGATAGACTCCCGAGGAGCGACTCCTTCCCTCCTAGTCCCCCTGTGGGTGGCTGGAAATGTCCGCGCATTTCAGCCAGCCACAAAACGCTTAGCCGGGGGTTTCCTTACAAGAGCCAGGCGGGAGAAGCCCTTGCTTCTTTCTTGTGGAGATGGGCACTTTGCATCGTGGGAGCTGCCAAGCGCCTTTACTGCAGACCTGGGCGCTTGGCGGCTCCCACGATGCAAAGTGCCCCGCCACCCACCCGCTGACCCGGCCTGCGGCCGCTGCTTCTCCAAACTCTGCCGCTGGAAGTCTCGGATCGCCTCTGGGGGAAGGCTGAGTGAGAAGCGGAGCGAAGCTTCTCCGCGGCCTCCCGGCGCTGCGCAGAGGCTCTTGCAGGAGCACGTGCGGGGCCTTTGCTGCAGACTCGGGCACTTGGCGGCTCCCGCAATGCAAATTCCCCCCCCCCACCGCCGAGGCCGAACGCTGCCCTGCTTCACAAAAGGATGCCCAGCTGAGCCTCACCAGGCATAAACCTCACCGCACGTCACTGATAGGATCTATTCTCATGTGAGAATGCAGAATGGGGGCGACACAATTGATTTTGCGTGCTTAAGCTGAACTTCCCAGACATCCAAATAAGGAAATCAAACACCCAAAAGGGAGAAAGCTTTTTTCCCCCTTGCCAAGTTTTATTTCTCCACTAGCTGATAACCCAGCGTTGGGTTATCTCAGGAGGCTGTTGTCCAAATATTTATATTGCCTACTCCTGTATTAGATAGGAAAACCCCTGATTTTGGCAACAATTAAATTAGTTACAAATTTTTTTTCCCTCTGCCCCCAGAAGCATCAAGGGAAATGATACCACCTTATTGTTTTGCTAGGTGATCCATGCTCATTTGGTGCGCTTTTTTTTCTGATCTTGATTTAGAAGTGGCTTCTTGTCTGCGATATTTGCACAAAACTGTTCGACGTTGCAGTTTGATGTAATCTGCGTGACGTATGCCGTGTCGGCCTCGTGTTTTATTGATCACGGCTATACATTTGTCCTGAAAAATAATAATCAAAGCCTTGTTGAAAATGTCTGGACCAAACGTAATTTCTAATGTCGGATTTTTTCCCCTTGCCAAAGGGAGCCCCCTTGTGGAGTACTGTGAAGCTGTTACCATGGCAATTCCACTTCGCTGTACAGTAGAAGCCATTTTACGGCAGTACAGTAGAAGCCATTGTAAGGCACAACAGGCTGTATCTTAACAGAACACATCCCCCAAGGGGTGTTAGCAGTGTCTTACCCCCTCAGTATTTTTCCCCAGAGAGTAAGTCATATGTGTACCAAGTTTGATTGAACTTGCTCAAGGCGTTCCAGAGTTATGCTGGAATACACACACGCACACGCACACACAGAGCGATAGATGATAGATAGATAGATAGATAGATAGATAGATAGATAGATAGATAGATAGATAGATAGATAGATTATCTGAGGAGGGCAGGTCCTTTCTGGAAAAACAGCTGCTTCTGAAATTTGAGCAGCAAGGTTTTATCGAAGCGGGGGCAGAGTGACATAATGGCAGTTAACACTGAAGAAGAGAGCAGCTCAATTTCTAAGAATGATTACATAAAGCAAACCTTGAACTGGGCATTTTTTTTTTTTTAAGAAAAAGGTTTTATTTCTTTTAAAAAACACAAATATTTCATCATTCGTCAATCATTAAAACATTGAAGTACAATTTTTTTTGTATGCCCCTCCCTCCCTCCACCCCCCCTACCCCCTCCTCCTTCCCCCCCGACTTCCCAGAACCCGTACACGGTGTGGATTTTTAACTAACACAGTCTAAAATCTATTGAGAAAAAAGAAATAAAGAAATTAATGACATTCTACATTGACCTTAGCTTCTTCTTACTGAACTAACTTTTAACAGTTTAAATCATTTCTGATCTTAAGCATAGGCTAACTGGAATTTCTTGGTCCCGTATTTATTTTGTATATAGTCAATCCATTTTTCCCAGTCTCGTTTATATCTCTCATTTGAGTGATCTTTAAGATATGCCGATATTTTAGCCATTTTGGCTAAGTTTGTGACTTTCAATGTCCATTCTTGGATTGTAGGCAAGTCTTCCTTCTTCCAGTATTGCGCCACCAACAGTCTTGCTGCAGTTATTAGGTGCAGAATCAAGTTAGTCTCTACCACTGTAAAGTCAGTACATATACCTAGTAAAAATAACTGAGGAATAAACTTTATCCTTCTTTTAAAAATATTTTGCATAACCCACCATATTTTTATCCAGAATGCCTTAACCTTTTGGCAGGCATTTTTCCATGTGAATAAATAATTGCTACTGAGCAATTAACCTTATTTCCCTGTTTTATGTTGTACTTTTTAAAAACTTTTTTTCATTGAAGGAGACTCATCCGGTATTATAAAACTCATCGGTTCCAGAGGTTTCTAATAGCTGAAAAGCAGTTAACATGCAATTTCCCAAAAAATGAATAAGAAATGAAGTATGGGATTATTGATCTAAGACAGGGATTCCCTACTTACCCAGAGAGTAGAAAATAGGGTAGAAAATAGGGAAAGGGATGCAGTGACTCAGTGGCTAAGACGCTGAGGTTGTGGATCAGAAAAGTTGGGAGTTCAGCGGTTCGAACCCCTAGCGCCACCTAATGGAGTGAGCTCCCGTTACTTCTACTTGCACATATGTGCTAGTCGTTCCTGACTCTAGGGAGCGGTGCTCATCTCTGCTTCAAAGCCGAAGAGCCAGCATTATCGGAAGAGTCTCCGTAGTCATGTGGCCAGCATGACTCAACGCCGAAGGCGCAGGGAACGCTGTTAACCTTCCCATCAAAGGTGGCTCCTATTTTTCTACTTGCATTTTTTACGTGCTTTTGAACTGCTAGTTTGGCAGAAGCTGGGACAAGTCACAGGAGCTCACTCCGTTAGACAGCGCTGGGGATTCGAACCGCCAAACTGCTGACCTTTCTGATCGACAAGCTCAGTGTCTTAGCCACTGAGCCAGCACGTTCCTTCTTGATCCATTACAGTACCGTATTTTAGTTTATCCTCATCCCACTCCCATATTTCCGTGGTGTGTCTTGTCCCTCTTCGCAACTTGATTAATTCAGGTCATTCTCCTCTCTTGCAGTTGTCCATCCCAGTAAGGTTTGTTGTTGTTTTTCTTTTTCCCTCCCACCTTCTGCAATGTTCCTCTTGTTCTTGAGATAACATCACCTCATGGGTGTGTGATATACCCTCCCAATGGTCCTCTGGTGTGAGATGATTACAGCACAATGTACTCTTCCTTGTTGCAGAATGTTCCTTTATACACAAATCACTGTATGGTTTTTATTTCTCCTCCTGGCCTAATCCAGATAATTATATATTTCTTTTGTTCCCACGTATTTGGTGCCAGTAGGAGGTAGCTGATCTTAGCTGGAGGCATGTTTCAAACTGAACACAAGCGAGTTACTACTTTCTGTTTGATCTGCCATTTTTTTTAAGAGGGTAGTTTGAAGGGTAGGAATGAACCTTGCACACTTTTAATTTGGCTTTAAATCTTCCAAAGTCACTCTGAGAGTAAGATGGGCGGGACCTCAATTTGACTAACAAATACACGGAAGTAAAACTGGGCTAAAGCAACACTGCAACTATTATTTTGTCCCTTTTCTAAGGTGTCTCTGCTTGTCTGTCTTCCTGGGCCCATTAATCACTCTTCGCAACGAACGGGAATCAGGAAGAGACCGACTGACTTAGAGGAGCGGTATGCATGAGGAGGACAAAAATAGGTTGTGTAATTAGACTCTGCTTTTAAAAACAACAGCAGTTTGGAAGGCTTTTGTCCAAATATTGGGAGTAATGGAGAAAAATGCAACCAGGTATAGCTTGATTTAACTTGCTATGGGGCATATAGTAGAGCGTCAGAATTTATGAATGGTGGTTGGGGAATTCTGGATGTTGAAGTCAACACTACTTAAAACAGCCAGGTTTGAACAACACTGTTCTACATTTTTCAAGCTACACATTCCATCATGCATTTAGTTATTTAGTTAGCTATTTAGTTTGTCAAACATGTACAAGTCGAGATAACAGGTATAAGTATAAACATGGACATGAACACAGAAAATGGGTACAAATAAATGGAGACAGTAGGACAGGGATGGTAGGCACGCTGGTGTGCTTATGCATGCCTCCTTTACGGACCTCTTAGGAATGGGGTGAAGTCCACGGTAGACAGTTTAAGGTTCAAGTTTTGAGGGCTTGAGGATGTAACAATGGAGCCGGGTAAAGCGTTCCAGGCGTTGACCCCTCTGTTGCTGAGGTCGTATTTTCTGCAATCGAGTTTGGAGCGATTTACCTTGAGTTTGTATCTATTGTTTGCCCGTGTATTATTGCGGTTGAAGCTGAAGCAATCATTGACAGGAGGAAGTTGTAGCAGACAATTTTGTGTACTACGCTTTTTTCCCCATGTAAGATTGAGATTGTCTTGGCAATGTTTTGGCGAGGTCCCACTCGCCATCTTCAGACTGGTGTTTTCAGCTTTGTGCTTGTGCGAGTAAGGCGTGGTCGGAGCTGTCGTCTTTCTATAAATCTTGGTGGGGTTGTGACGAGTGCTGGCCTTGTTGCTGTAAGTGGGTTGATTGGTTGTGTGGTTGCATCCTGATTGGTAGATGGAGTTGATGTTTGTAGATTGGTCGGCTGTTTTGTATCATCCTGTGTGGCTGAAGTGCTGGCTGTGTGTCCGTTGTTCTTTTGTGTTGTTATATATATTTGTTTTCGTAGATTTTCACAGGTGTAGGTATGCTGGTCTTGTAGTATTCGAGTCTTTTCCTGTGTAATATTGAGATTGTCTTGGCAACCTCGCCGAAATGTGTGTGTGTGTGTATGTATGTATGTATGTATGTATGTATATAAGACCCGAATGCAACAAGACCAGCATACCTACACCCGTGAAAATCTAAGAAAACATATATATATATATATATATATATATATATATATATATATATATATATATATATATATATATATATATATATATATATATATACACACATACATACATACATACATACATACATACATACATACATATATATATATATTTAAAGTCACAACCCCTGGTATGCCCAAATATGGGAGGAAGGTCACACTTCCACTCTCTGTCTTCGGCTCGTCACAAGAGACCATCCAGACAGAAACCCAATATTTTTTACTGTTGCCTTTTTGTTACATTTGTTATATTTATGCTGATAAATAAATAAAGGGAGACTAGTATAGATCTATTTCAAGCTATTTAGCTCTCATCAGCTAGCCATACCCATGTTGGGAATCGAACCTGTGCTCTATTGCCTCTTAGGCAGATGTGTTAACCATTGAGCTACAGAGCTCGACTCCTTATCAGCCAGCCAGGGTGAGAGGTATATATTTAAAGTCACTAACTCCCATATTTGGGCATACCAGGGGTTGTTATATTTATGCTGATAATGTAACAAAAAGGCAACAGTAAAAAATATTGGGTTTCTGTCTGGATGGTCTCTTGTGATATACACACACACACACACACACACACACACATACATTACAAGATTGGGTTACAATAATCTTGAATCATATGTGAAAGGCTATAGTGCAGTACCATAAATTTCAATTTGCCCATCAAATTTCAGCAAGATGATCCAAATTGTTCATTTGTGTATGTAAATATATATATATATGTGCCACTTCCACGATAAATCTTGGTTTATGGGCTCAGGATGGATGAGCTTGCATAACATCTTACATCAGAATCAAACAAGCTATTAATGACTTCATACAATATGCGGTTACCACTCCAGAGATCTGCTTTATCATTGAAGTTCAACCGAATAAAGCAGCCAGATGTTTCCTTAGAAATTTGGGGCTTCCCATCATCAGTTGTCATTCCCCTGCTAACTGGTTAGACTCAGCCATTGGAATATGAAACCCAAAACAACTGGGCTAACTTGTCCATAGAGTAGAAGTTTCCAATTATGAATACCCAAGGATGTTCTATGTAGCCCTTGAAGGGAATCCCGAAAACCTCTTTACACCTTGGATGGATGGATGGATGGATGGATGGATGATGATTGGATGGGTAGGTAGGTAGATGGTGGGTGGAGAGAGAGAGAGAGAGAAAGAGAGAGAGAGAGAGCTGACTGGATAGGTAGATAAATATATGATGGAAGGATGGTTAGATGGATACATAGATAGATACATAGATGATGGATGGATGGATAGGTAGATAGATGGTGGATGGATGTATAGATAGATGCATAGATGATGAATGGATAGGTGTTCTGACCCCCCTCGTTCCACACCAAAGCACACTCCGAGCCAGAGATAAATTACGGCATTTAATTAACAAACAGGTCCTTGGCAGCAACCCGGCACAGACAAGCTTGGGCAGCAATAAACACAGATAAGGCTTGGCAGCAATCCAGCCTGCCAAGCTCATACAATGTTCTCCGACATTCGATCCTGTGTTGACTTCTGCAAAGAGGGGCATGTGCACAAGTAGTCTTTTTATAGTCGGGAGAGGAGCCTAATGACCACCAGCTGAGTGCAATTACCTCCTGTAACTGCGCAACTGTTCCTGACGCTATTAGCTCTTCGATGCTGTGCATCCAGGAACAACTCACTACTGTCATCTGGCTCACTTTCCCTTGTCTCCTCCCCACTGGTCCAAGGTTCAGGTGCCTCCTGGTGGCCAACCAATCTCTTTGCACCCTGCTCGGAGTCAGAACCCTGTCCAGGGTCCTCCACATCCTCCAGAGCTGACTCAGAGGGCCCCTCGCTGTTGGAGTCTGGTGGCAGCTCCAACGGCTCCTGCTGGGCCACAACAGATAGGTAGATAGATGGTGGATGGATGGATGGATGGATGGATGGATGGATGGATGGATGGAGAGAGAGAGAGAGAGAGAGAGAGAGAGAGAGGGAGAGAGGGAGGGAGGTGGTTGGGTAGGTAAATAAATAGATGATGGATGGATTGATGGATAGATGGATGGATGGATGGATAGATTCATTCTTACATGATGTAAATACAGATATGTAACATACCCGCACATACCAATTTGTGTAATATATAGATGTTCTGTGTTCTTAAACCACTAGTTTATACTTTACAGGGATTTTTGTTTCCTCCAGGACAATAGTGTGGTTGTTAACAAATAGGGTTGTTATCCAAATCCTCCCTCCATTAAATGGCTCTTTGATGGTGGACTTGCTTTATATTTTTATCTAAGGATTCCAATATTGCTTTTCCACAGAATTTGAGAAAATTGATCCTCCCGTCCCGTCCCGAGTGAAAAGATGGCTGTATCACGGCAGTTTGGGCTTCTTCTCTGGAAGAATTACATCTTGCAGGTGAGTTGGTCAAGGGCCATGGAGAAATGGCCGAAAGGATATCCATAAAAATGAAAGGGTGGAAGTTAAAGCTTGTTGTCAAGCCAATCTTCTTGAATCTCCTCCAGATAGGCTGGACTTCAGTTCTGTTCATCCTCAGCTTGAGGATTATGGGTGTTGAAGTCCAACACCTCTGGAAGAAGACCTCAACATCAGGAAGTTTGCTTGAAACATGCCTTCATTTTTGATCCTGGCTTTCATGCCACACAAGTTGTTTTGAATAGAATAGAATAGAATAGAATTCTTTATTGGCCAAGTGGGATTGGACACACAAGGAATTTGTCTTTGGTGCATAAGCTCTCAGTGAACATAAAATACTTTCATCAAGAATAAAAAGATACAACACTTACTGATAGCCAAGGTTACTATAAGCTATCAAATCGTACCAGGAAACAAATAAAAACAATATAAATTGAAAGATACAAGCAACATGGTTATAATCATAAGTGGGAAAAGATAGATACTAGGAAGAATCTAGGAAGAGAAGAATAATAGCAATACAGTCTTAGTAAATTATTTGACAGTGTTGTGGGAATTAGTGGTTAAGCAGAGTAATGGCATTTGGGGGAAAAACTGTCCTTGTGCATAGTTGTTCTGGTGTGCAGTGCCCTATAGTGTCATTTTGAGCGTAGGAGTTGAAACAATTTATGTCCAGGATGCGAGGGGTCTGTAGATATTTTCACAGCCCTCTTTTTGACTCCTGCAATGTACAGGTCCTCAATGGAAGGCAGGTTGGTAGCCATTGTTTTTTCTGCAGTTTAGCTATGGATTGTTGAAAAAACGATTGGATTTGCCCAATATTCTAGCTGTAAACTAGAGTTCCAAACTATAATGCTGGTTTTTGCTCACCCTACTAAACCCAACAAGCCCATATTATGGCAGAGCAATCTGAGGGCTTCGCGTGATTCTAAGAATCTCGGTTTGTCTCTCAGAAGTCTCCAAGGGCTATCATCATACTGCAAAGTTTGATGTGACGGATGGTGAAAATTGTTGTCGGTTTCATTATGCTGATGTTAACAAAATGTTTTTTCCTGACTCTCTTCCCAAAATCTTTGAGAAAGCTAGCTTCTACCTCTCTTGCTCAAATCCCTTACTTAACTCAAGATAGAAATATTACAACTGATTGCAAGTATTCTGTAAATTAACAGTTGTAATATGTTAGAATTAACACTTGTAATATGTTAAACAGTTGTAATATTTTAAACAAGGACTGTGACTCAGTGGCTAAGATGCTGAGCTTGTCGATCAGAAAGGTCGGCAGTTCAGCAGTTCAAATCCCTAGCGCCGCATAACGGAGTGAGATCCCGTTACCTGCCCCAGCAGTTCAAAGGCATGTAGGGACCACCTTTGGTGGGAAGGGAACAGCGTTCCGTGTGTCTTCGGCATTGCGTCATGCCGGCCACATGACCACAGAGACATCTCTGGACAGCGCTGGCTCTTTGGCTTTGAAACGGAGATGAGCACCGCCCCCTAGAGTCAGGAACAACTAGCGCATACTGTATATGCGAGGGGAATCTTTATCTTTACCTTTAATATGTTAAAACCCTATTGTGTTTGTATTTGCATAACCAACTATGTTCCCCACCCTTTCCCCAATCTCATTCCAGTTTAATTCTAAAGCAGAGGATCTCCAAACTGGGCAACTTTAAGACTTGGTGGACTTGAACTCCCAGAATCCCTCCCCCCTCCAGTCAGCGTGGTAGCATGGCTGACTGAGGAATCCTGGGAGTTGAAGTCCACAAGTATTCATGTTGCCAGCTTTTAGACCTAAAGCATCTCTACATATGATGCCCCTTAATAAAAATTTATAATTTGCATGTCAGATTCTTGATTTCTCTTCTGTCATCTTCTCCTACTGTATCCAAAACTCAGATTTGTCTTTACTCAATGTCATAATATTTCAGTTTTACAGGCTCCCTTAAATCGAACAGACCTTTAGTAGCCTGGGCAGAATTTATTGTAAACGTAGAACCTTATTTATCATTCAAATGGGTACTGCTGCTGTTCCTGGTATTTCAAGTCTGTCTAGACTTTAATTTGCATTTTTTTTTGAAAGGAAGTGAATATGCTGGGGGTTCTTTACAAGTAAATCATGAAATGTTGAAAAGTTTCAGACTTGTAAATTCCAGTGTGTTCACATTGCTTGTTTATCCTCTTTCTTTTTGTTCTTAAAATGCTTAATAAAAGCATATTAAAAATTAAACCAGGCAGGATGCCAAGGCCAGTGCCGTTGATCAATATTTATGGCCACTCAAAGGGTGGAGAAAGAGGCGTTGTTAACTTGACATCGTAACAGACTGTAAGCAGCCATAAACCAAACCCTCAACAATCCATAGTTAAAAATCTGCCAGTCAAACTGTGCCCACCTCCACATTCAAAGCCTCCATTCCAATGTTTCATGCTGCATCGTAGCCTCTCAGCCCACCGGAACATTTTTGAGTGGGGAGAATATGGCTTTGTAGAACAACATTATCTTGAAAAGGGTTGGTTTCTACCGCAGCAAATCTTGGAATTTCAAACTTACAACAGTTTTTTTAACGACCGTTTGAACTTACAACGGCACTGTAAAAAGTGACTAGTGATAGTTGATAGTGATAGTTTTTTCACAGTTATGACCTCTGCAGCATCCCCATGGTCGGTCACCTGATCGAAATTCAGCTACTTGCCAGGGGATTCATATTTATGACGGTTGCAACGTCCCGGGGGTCATGTGATCAAGGTTGGAGAGCTTCTGACAAGCAAAAGTCAGTGTGGGAGCCACTTAACAACCATGGTACTAACTTAACAACTGCAGTGATTCAGATTTAACAGATTTAACAGATTAACAAGAGTTGGAAGGGACCTTATAGGTCATCTAGTCCAACCTCTCCCCGCTCAAGGAGGGGACCCTACACCATTCCTGACAGATGGCAGTCCAGTCTCTTCTTGAAAGCCTCCAGTGATGAAGCCCCCACAATTTCTGAAGGCAACTTCTGTTCCATGGGTTGATTGTTCTCACTGTCAGAAAGTTCCTTCTTATTTCTAGGTTGAATCTCTTCTTGTTCAGTTCCATCCATTATTCCTTCTCTGGCCTTTGGGTGCTTTGGAAAATAGCTTGACCCCTTCCTCTCTGTGGCAGCTCCTCAAATATTGGAAGGCTGCTATCCTGTCTCCTGGTCCTTCTCTTCTCTAGATTAGCCATGCCCAATTCCTGCAATCGACCATTGTATGTTTTAGTCTCCAGTCCCCTCATCATCCTGGTTACTCTTCTCTGCACTCTTTCTAGAGTCTCAACATCTTTTTTAATAGTGTGGTGACCAAAACTGGATGCAGGACTCTAGGTGTGGTCTTACTAAGGCTTTATAGAGTGGTATTAGCATCTCCCTTGATCTTGATTGTATCCCTCTGTTAATGCAATTTAGGATTGCATTGGCTTTTTGGGCTGCCGCTGCACACTGCTGGCTCATATTCAGCTGGTGGTAGCAAGACAATGGGGCAAACTCCCTTAACAAATGTTTAACTTAGTAAATGTTAGGCTCAATGATGATCATAACTCAAGAACTACCTGTAAAAAGGATAGACCTTTTGATCGATTTGTACAGGTGGGCCTCAATATACTAACATTTGTATACAACTGTTTGGTCCAAACTTACAATAGGCTCAGGGAGGGGGGTTGGGAGGCTTGTAAAAACACTTCCAGCCGTTGCAAAACATTGCACACCCAGTCACATGATTGCAATTTGGTTTCTTGGCAACCAGCTCGCATTTACAATCCTTGCTGCACCTTGCAATCATGTGGTTGCAATTTGCAATGTTTATTTTTTGCTGGTTTCAGACTTCCTTTTGCCCATTTCCAGCAGAGAAAAAAAAAAGGGGGGGGGGAAACCTACCCACAGGGGAAAGTGTATATACTTAATGACAATATGATTCACTTTAATGGTGGTAAAATCAGATCCAGTCACGTGGTGCCTCAAGTTATGACCCCAATGACTTATGTTGGAAATGTTGTGGCCTACCAGCAGAGCTGGCAGCAGATTCAGACAGTGAGGGGGTTGGGGAGGACCATGGGCCAGTCCTGGAGTCTGGGGAAGGCTCTGATTAGGGCTCTGTGTCAGAGGCAGAGAGGGGACCAGGGCTGTGAGCATGCGCAGAGCTGCCAGACGAAGGGAACAGCTAAAGAACAGGGGTCGACTTGGGAGTAAGGCCACAGGTGGACGGTGAATGGCCCCTCCCAGAGGAAATAAAAGAGGAGCGAAAGGGGAGTGGAGTTTGCAGGAGACAATTAGTTCGCTTAATTGGTTCCTGACTCTCCAAGACTCCTTGCCAAGTTTTGCAGAATATCAGCCTGGCAGCTCTCCAAGCCAGAGAAGGTCTGTGACTGTAAATCCTCCCTTGAAAGACTTTCTGTTGAATGAGCAGAATTCACAGTCAATCAGAGGTGTTTTTGTCGAGACAAGGAGTTTGCCTCATGCTCTTGGGAAGCCTTGATCAGAACAGGAAATTCCGGTCCTTATGGCCATAAACTCAAAGACTACCTGTGCCCTGTCCACTCCTGGAGCATGCCCAGATAATTCATGGCCATTGCCATTTTGGTCTTCTTGAACTGTGAACACCCAGTTTTAACTCCACCTAGTTGCTTTCACCGAGCCTAACTTTCTCTCTTTCCTCCTGCAGAAACGGAAGATTTTGGTCACACTGATCGAGACGTGTCTCCCCTTGTTGTTTGCCGCCATCCTGATTGGCCTGCGCAATCGTGTCCATTCGGTCAACCACCCCAATGCCACCTTATACCACAGCAAGCAGGTGGATAGGCTGCCCAGGTTCTTCTATCATCGGCATTCGGGCGTCCCTTGGGAACTGGCATACGTCCCCTCCAACAACACGGCCGTGCAAAACATCGCCGAGAGGGTGGAGAAGCACTTGAAGATCAAAGGTTTGCGCGCACACACACACACACACACACACGACAGGGTAGTTTGGGTTCCAAGCTTTCCTCCTGGGTACGGAGGGAGGGCGTCTCTTGTCACTGAGCTGACGATGGGTTTTGCAATGTTAAAAATACTGCAGAAAATCAGCCCGAGTGTTGCAATAATGGGAGATGCACACAACTGAAAACGGGGTGGGGGGTGGGGAATGAAGAAGAAAGCACCGTCTGCTTCTCAGAATATTAGAACTCGGGGTCAGCCAGGAAAACTGTTCTGATCTTCCTTTTCTTTCCTTTCCTTTCTTTTCTTTTTCTTTCCCTTCCCTTCCTTTCCTTTCCCTTCCCTTCCTTTTCCTTTCCTTTCCCTTCCCTTTTCTCTTCTTCCTTTCCCTTTCCCTTTTCCCTTCGCTCTTCTCTTCCTTTCCCTTCTCTTCCTTTCCCTTTTTTTCTTTCCTTTCCTTTCCTTTCTCTTCCTTTCCCTTCTCTTCCTTTCCCTTCTCTTCCTTTCCCTTCTCTTCCTTTTCCTTTCCCTTCCCTTCTTTTCCTTTCCTTTCACTTCCCTTTTCTCTTCTTCTTTTCCCTTTCCCTTTTCCCTTCGCTCTTCTCTTCCTTTCCTTTCTCTTCCTTTCCCTTCTCTTCCTTTTCCTTTCCCTTCCCTTCTTTTCCTTTCCTTTCCCTTCCCTTTTCTCTTCTTCCTTTCCCTTTCCCTTTTCCCTTCGCTCTTCTCTTCCTTTCCTTTCCTTTCCCTTCTCTTCCTTTTCCTTTTTTTCTTTCCTTTCCTTTCCTTTCTCTTCCTTTCCCTTCTCTTCCTTTCCCTTCTCTTCCTTTTCCTTTTCCTTCTCTTCCTTTTCCTTTCCCTTCCCTTCTTTTCCTTTCCTTTCCCTTCCCTTTATCTCTTCTTCCTTTCCCTTTTCCCTCTGATCTTCTTTTCCTTTCCTTTTTCTTCCTTCCTTTCTCTTTTTCATTTCTTTCCTTCCTTCTTTCTTTCTTTTTCCCCTTTTTCTTAGGTTTTAAGAAGAAACTAGACAGTCCCTTATCTGAAACAGTATAGTCCCATCTTGAGCAGGGGGCTGGATTAGAAGACCTCCAAAGTCCCTTCCAGCTCATTCATTCATTCTCTTCTCTTCTAAATCATAGAAACCATCAAACGGGGGAAATCTACCGTTTTGCTTTGCAGATCAAATCCTGCATCTTGATTCCCCTTCCCCCCCCCAAAGAAAACCAAGTGAAATTGGAGAAAAGCTGAAATATTCATTACAGAACACGGTGATAGCCAAAAAAGGTGGTTATTAAAGACTGTCTTTACCACCTCAATTAGCCTTGGTGTAGGCAATCTATCGGTGTATAACTGGCAAACAAACCTACAGTTGGTTTCCTTGCCTGGCTTTCTGGTCTTCCAGAAGACAGGTTGGTCATGATTGACTCATGGTTGGGTTCAACCAAGTCTACGTTCTTCCTTCTCTTAATTGGGTTGGCCGTTCTTATTGCGATAATACTTTAACTTAAATATGGATCAGCGAATGTTATAATTAGCTTGGTTGGGCGTGGCGTAATCCAATCTTTCGATTATAGCGTAGCTCAGAGAGTGAAATCTCTAACTAAACCCACATGGTCTTGTGCAACTGACTCTCACTGTGAAAACATTGATTTCTTAAGACCTTTTATGACCTCTGGGCACCCAGGTCAGTTTTCCCACGCCCAATTTAACTTATGGCTGCTTCAATGTGGACACCTGACTTTTGATGACCTTATCATTCCGATGGTCTTCGACTTACAACAGTTCACTAAAGGGACCGTTTGAAGTTACAACGGCATTGAAAAAAGTGACTGATGGCCGTTTTTTACACTTACGACCGTTGCGGTATTTCCACGGGCGCACGATCATTATTCAGATCCTTGGCAACGGACTCAGATTTATGACAGCTCCAACTGTCCCAAGGTCACAAGATCCCCGTTTGGGACCTTCTGACCAGCCAAAAAAATCAACGGGGAAGCAACTGGAATGCTTCACTTAACGACCATGGCAAGAAAGGTCACAAAACAGGGCAAAACTCGCCAAGCCCTTAGCAGCAGAAAATGTTGGGTCCCATTGTGGTCGTAAGTCAAGGGTTTAACCTGCATTTCCAGAGGAATTCACAAGACTCACTGACTTATCTGAAGCCCTCTTAGCTACCGTATTTTTCAGAGTATAAGACTCACCTTTTTCCCCCCTCAAAAAAGAGGCTGAAAATCTGGGTGCATCTTATACACTGAATACAGCATTTTTGGCCTCTTGAAACCCTGCCCCCTTCACCAAAATGGCTATGCATAGCCTTTAGGAAACTTTTAGAGTCCTCTTGGGGACTGAGGAGGGTCGATATGTGCAAAAAATGGGCCGTTTTTTGCTCAATTTCGCCCCCCCCAGCCGCCAGGAGCACTCTATAAGCCTCCTAAAGGCTATGCATACCCCCCCCCTTTTTTGACAAAAAACGGGCTCATTTTTTGGGGGGGGAAAGGGCCATTTTTGCTTGTTTTTGCCCCCCCACCTCCCAGGAACACCCTACAAAGGGCTATTCATTCCCTTTTTAAAAAAACAGGCCTGTTCTTCAAAATCTTGGTGCATCTTATACTCTGAAAAATACGGTAAGTGCTTGATCATTTTGGCCACAAGGCATCTGAATGACTGAGCTGAAGGTTGAGAAAATCCTCTGTAGGTGATTGTATTATTGCAGCAAAGCTGTTTGAAGGGGCTGGGTGACAATAAGTTTTTAATCTCCTTGCTTCCTTTATTAATGTGGACATCTCTCATTAAACCTCTCGCAATTAATAGGGCTGGTTCTGCAGATTAGTAGCAGGTGGGGCTAGTAAGGAAAATAAGTCATCTCTAGGTGAGGAAATTTATTTCTTTATTTGCCAAACTTGTACAAGATAACAAGTATAGGTATGAACAGAAACATGAACTAAGGAAGGGAATCAGGGGTGAAATTCAGCAGGTTCTGGAGAACCGGTAGCGGAAATTTTGAGTCGTTCGGAGAACCGGCAAATGCCACCTCTGGCTGGCACCCAGAGTGGGGTGGGAATGGAGATTTTGCAATATCCTTCCCCCAGGAGTGGGGTGGAAATGGGGATTTTGCAGTATCCTTCCCCTGCCACACCCACCAAGCCACGCCCACAGAACCAGTAGTATAAAAAACGAGAATTTCACCACTGAGGTGAGTACAGATAAATTGGGACTGCAGGACAGGGACTGTAGGCACACTGGTGCGCTTATGCACGACCCCTTTACGGAGCTCTTAGGAAAGGGATGAGGTCCACGGTAGACAGTTTAAGGTTGAAGCTGTGGCGGTTGGAGGAGTCAGGTAGAACATTCCAGGCGTTGACCCCTCTGTTGCTGAAGTCGTATTTTCTGCAATCGAGTTTGGAGCGGTTTACCTTGAGTTTGTATCTATTGTTTGCCTGTGTCTCATTGAGGTTGAAGCTGAAATAGTTGTTGGTGGGTAGGACGTTGTAGCAGACAATTTTGTGTACTATGTTTAGATCGGACTGCAGGCGGATGCAGTTCCAGATTGACCAAGGCCATAATTTCAAGCTTGGTGGCATAAGGGATTCTATTGTGAGTAGAGTACATTGTTGGAAATGCCAGGGTTAGATGGACCAAGAATGGTTTCTGGTTGAGGAGCAAGCAGGCTTCTGACCAGGACATCGACCATCGATCCAGAGATGCTATGGGAGATACCTACAACGTCTACTTGTCACTCTGTGAGGCACTCAATCTGTTTTTGAGCCCAACTGTGGAGGAATGCTTTGGAGACATCTTATGGATGCAAAGATGCAATGCCCTTTCCACACACCTATGAATTACAGGAAGTCCTCGACTTGCAACCATTCATTGAGTGACCATTCAAAGTTTCAATGGCACTGAAAAAAATGACTTATGGCTGGTTTTCACACTTACGACCGTTGCAGCAGCATCCTTAGCAACTGGCTCATATTTATCACAGCGTCCTGGGATCAAACTTCTGGCAAGCAAGGAACCAGATGCACTTAACAACCGTGTTACTCCCTTAACAACCGCAGTGATTCGTTTTAACCACGGCGGCAAGAAAGGCTGCAAAGTGGGGGACAAACTCGCATCACAACCGTCTCGCTTAACAGTGGAAATTTTGGAGTCCCTTGTGGTCATCGGGTGAGGACTGCCTTTTACATGAAAATCAAAAGTCATCAGAGGTACCTGTGATGATTGGCAAGCTGCTACAGGCCAGTTCTAGGCCAAAGATGTGATGCTCCCAGTATCGGTGAGCTGGGAGGTATGAAAACTGTATAAATAACCAACTAACAACAACAACAACAAAGATTTAGCCTTCAGCCACAATAGGAATTGCACATCAAGCCTCTTCATTGCATCACCCAGCAAACGTCAACCAAACCTGGGATTCAAACAACCTACAAAGTTAGCTGTGACTCCTACAACAGCTAATAGAATACAAGTTCTTGCAAAGGAACAGGAAGCTCAAGTTCAAAGCCTAAGAGTGGGGGACAAACTTGCATCGCAACCGTCTCGCTTAACAGTGGAAATTTTGGAGTCCCTTGTGGTCATCGGGTGAGGACTGCCTTTTACATGAAAGTCAAAGTAAGTAATCAGAGGCACCTGTGATGACAGGCCAGTTCTAGGCCAAAGGTGTGATGCTCCCTGTATCGGTGAGCTGGGAGGCATAAAAGCTGAATAAATAACCAATTTAATGAATAGTTTTGCAGAAAGCTAGCCCCCACCCCTCTTTTAGAAGAATGAAATATCTTGAGAAATATTTAAAAAAGGCAGGATAAAATATTTCCCCTAGAAGAAAAATAAAAAGCTTAAGGGAGACAGAAACTTAGCTCCCAGCTTTAGAAATGCCGATTTGGTCATCCATTACTGCCTGCACCAAGATCTGGCTTTGAACAAAGGTGGAGTTACCCTATTTGACTTATATGCAGAGTACATC